>NC_040027.1:1831915-2131915 GCF_000972845.2 Larimichthys crocea | reverse complement strand
GACATCCTATTTACTTTCCTCTACATAAATCTATCATGTCATGTCGACAATACAATGTCCTTGAAATGGCAGATACATTACCCCTTTTTTGTGCTTTCCCTCCAAAATGTTTATTTGGGTTTCTACTGGGCACGAAACACAAAAATTAGAAATCCTCCTTACGACACCAGCAATTTAAAATTACACAGTCTGATTGATTTTGAACTTTCCATGTGCTACTTCAGTAATGTTAAACCAAAGCTAGAAAACAGGGAATTTAAATTAGTCTGTCTCGTTAAAACAAAATATCACTTTCAGCTTGGCCACTGGATGTGAACAAGTTTTGACAGGGTGTGTGAGGTTAACAAAGTCTCAGACAATCCCAAAAAAAACGTGGCATTAACAGATGTAGAGGCTCCACGTGAGTCATCAACATCTTAACACTCTCAATTTTCCTGAATCATAAGGGGCCAAAATGTACAGGATGACGTGTGAGGCCATAAAAAGTGCTCAGCAACGGGATGAGACGGGTTGGAACATTTCTGACCACACAGTTGAACCACGTAGTGCGGAGAGTCTGACTTGTGTCAACAGGCCGCTATGAATTCTATCATCCATTCTGCTTCTGGCTCTCAGTCAATAATAAGACAAATATGCCAGGAAACACCACACTTCTATGGCCCATTGTCCTCAGAAGTATATGTTTCTGGGATTTGAGATGAAAGAGAAACTGGATATTGGGGCTTTGTACTGTCTGAGAAATACTCAACATGTTCAAATTTATTGTACACTGCAGGCAGGCAACAGCACACTTTATGTCCTCTTTAATCCTGATTTAATCTTAAATCTGGCTATTTTGTTAAACAACAAAAAAAAAGCCGTTCTCTCATCGCTTTCTTTAACCCAATTCCATATGTGCTGCACTAAAAATACAAACAAAAGAAGGAAAATGGAGTACACAATCAAACCCAGTGATGTATTGTGTGCTACATGTGTTCAACTGCAAGCAATTACTGTTCTGCTGCTTTAAACCTCACATATTTGGAGGCCCTTTAGAGAAGAATGGGAATATAAAGTTGCCATAGCATACATTTACCAATTTTCTTGAAAATGTTTCTCGGAATGTTTTGGAAATAAATCTCAGGAAATCGGATTCTTCTGCAGTCTTCCATGTTTGTTCTTTAAACCTGTATCTGTAACATACAAATGTTACCGCCATCCTTTGTTGTATTTTAGCTCTGGTGCAGCATGTTCCAAATGATGCCTCTTGGGAATAGTGGAACAGTGCAACGGGCATTTAAAAAGTAAGCACATGAAAATGTAAAAACTAAAAATGTAGCACAGTTAAACTGTGATTTTGACGCAGATGCGGGTTGGACAGTCGTGGGTGGGTGGATGCAAAGGATGCATTGAGGCCAATATTGTCTGTCAGCCATTTAATATGTCTAAACTTGGCCAGAAACTGTCTTGAGTTATCCACTGATTGAAGAATGCACAAAATGCTAGCACATTTTCAGACTAGCGCAAGGAAAATCAGATCGAAGCACAAATTATTAGTCATCTGAGGATCTGAAGGAAAATAGACTGAAAGAAAGATCTGAAAAAAAAACCCCATAAAAAACACTTGACAGAAAAACTTGTGACAGATATTTTTGAAAGGCCATCGTCACCCTCATCCTTTCATTCTCTTTTATTGACTCGGACATCATTGCCAGCTTCGTAACAAAGGGCCTCCCTGTCCATGTGCTGTGGCCGCTAGAGAAAGCCTCAGGGATCTGCTCTTCAAAGAGACCTTCAGAACCCTAATCCACTCCACCATGAAAGCTAGATGACTTTCACCATGCATGGTTGCAATTTTAATAATCATATCCTACTTTAGGCAAAATGAAGTCGATAGACATCAAGGAGGAAAAATAGGCCAATGTCAGAAATAATTTCGCTACTTGATCGGCCCAGCGGTGAGGTCTTCCCCCTTCCGAAACCCTTCCACTCCTTATTACAGAGAAAACCACCTAAACACAGCTTAGGTTAAATTCATTTGGCTGCTTAAGCAGCAAATTTAAAAGAGTGCCTCAGAAAGAAACGCAGCTGACATATGATGTACATCACCTCACACATTTCTTCAAACTGTAATCAGCCATGCCCAATTGCATTTGGTTTGACAGTTATTTTGAGTTATTTTGTTTGAATTCGCACTCTGCATGATATCACTGGAGCACAAAAGCTCTTTGTTGTGTTGATTGAAAGGTTATGTGAAATCATTCGCATGCCACGTCTGCACATGCAATCTCACACACTCTGAAAGAAGCTCACCAGAAATAGGCACTCAAACCACTTAAGATCCTTGCAGAAGTTGCAGACTGCAGTTCTAAGTTTGAGCTAAGAGTGCACATATTTCAATGTTAGGCCCATTTCACTTACAAATTAATTCAATTGAGAGGAACTATATTCTTTAGAATTCTACTTTTTCAAGATCGCAATGTCTGGCATGAAGGAATTGTTATGTCCAACCTATTTAAGTGAGACTGAACGCTCAATCATCATTAGCAAATGAACTGCAGTCTCTGTTTACATGTTGAATTGCTTGAATTGACTGCAGCCCTGGTTTTGATCAGAGCTTTGGCAGCTATTGCAACTTGCTGCTTTGTATCCCTCAACCCTCATAATCACCATATTCTTAATTTCCTGAACCGCTCAAGTAATGGTGGACCAGGGACACTGCAAAGATGTGTTGACATACAATTCACAATAGTACAGGCATTCTTGAAACAACACAGCTATTTATCGACCAAAATTTGGAACGTTTGACATTTTATTACCCCCCCACATAGACTCGGACACACCCTTATCCTATCTCATGGTATGCAGGAAGCTTGTGCATTGTTATCTTTAAGCTCTGGTTAGCAGCACATCTCCTGGGATGATTCTGAGTGCGGCGGGAGACGAGCAGAGGGGAAGGAAGGTTTTGATTAAGGATCCTTAGGAGGCAGCCATGGACCTTGTCTTGGACCCCTTGGTCTGATGAGGAGCAGGGATATCAGAGGTGAAGCTCTGACACTTGTGAGCAGCCCACTACACCCTCTCTCAGATCTTCAATCAAAAATATTACAGTCTAAAGCATTATTCATACATGCTATTCGTGTACTCTGTAACAGTTAAATCAAAACATACTTCAGAGAGGATGATATTTCCCTCTAATGAGCAAGGGTAGGTCACAATATGGGGAGAACCGGAGATGCTAAATTGCTACCATTCTTTTCCTGCCCCCAAAAATGACGGTATTAGTCTTTCAAAGTGCTCCGTGTGTGCAGACTCACATGCAGAGACAAAGTATGTGTCAAAATCCAGAAGTGAATAGAGTAAAATGAAACAAGGTGTGGAGTTATGGAGGAAAAGGTGAGTTGGGTTAATAATGCTGTAAGGCTCTGGAATTAATAATTCTACAAAGGTGTGTGTATGTGTGTGTGTGTGTGTGTGTGTAGCTGTAGTTAACATGTCTGCAGATGTGATTGTTCACAGCACAAAAAAAAAAAGTTAAACTTTTTGATTGGGTTTTAATATGACGGGATACGGGACGGGTTATTATAAAAAGGTATATCTTTTAGTCGTCATCATCATCTAATCAGCTCCAGATAGATTGTTATCAGATTATCTACAGTGATAGATACAGCTCAGTTAACATTTATTAATTCACATCACTTCTTGTGCATAGTTGAAGCTTGGGTCAAGCTGTCACAGGTGACAGTACAACTCATTGATATGACACTAAAAACAAACCAGGTACTACGGCACAGTGATGAGTCTTTTCAAAAAAGTCTTACAACAAAAAATGACGAGGAAGGATTACGATAAAGATTGCTTTGCCAGTGCAATAAAGTACATGTATGAGGCCATGCGGAATTCACTATTCACATTCCCTGAATTCATTATTGGTATACTTTACTATTTTTTTCATTGTAGAATATTTTCCACCTCGTAAATATTGGACCTTGTAAATCATGTGCAGCACAGACAGCCCGAACAAGGTGGCTGCTCAGTGCCCCTGAGTTTACGGAGGACTGAGAAGCTTTCTTTGGGGTTGCTCATTTTATTTTTGGGTCCTAATTTAGGTATTTAAAGAGACACTCCCTGATCATATAAAGAGCATCCCAAAATAACCCTAACCCACATAAATTTTTGAGATTATAACCAGTAATGTTTGGGAGTGCAATGAAGGGCTGCATAATAAAATCTTATCTTAGGGTCTTAAAATGTTCTTTCATACTTTGTATACTCCTAAAGATCATCATTCTTTCTTTATTATTACTTTTGTCTGTGAGTCACTTTAATTGTAATCATTTGTAGTTAATCACTGGGAATCAAGATTGAAAAGTTCCTTCTTGACCTTAGAAACAAAAAGCTGACAAAACAGTCTCATTATAATGTGCATAGTAGCTGCTCTAAAACTTTCAATTGTATCACACCACCTTCTTCAGCAAATGCTGTTGGCACAGTTATAATTTGAACAGTTGAGATTCAAAGTTCATCTTTGACCTTGGAAACATTGCAGTAGTTAAAGAAATAACAGTTATTCACAGTTATTCGCCTTCAAAATCGTTCTTGCAGCTCCTAAAGAGCCCTGTCCACCTCTGATAGTTCCTGTAGTGAGCACAGGGTGGCGACACATGGTTAATCAGAGCCATGTGGCTCCAGTGGGCACAAGTCTCTCAGTGAAGTTTATAGGAAGGATTGCGCTCAGTTGGAGAGAGAGAGAGAGACAGTGAGGGGGGAAAGTGAGCTGGGCTCCAGTGAGGAGAAAAGAGACAGAAGTCAGGAGAATCAGAGACAACTTTCTTCCAGACTCACACTGTTTGTTTGTTGTTGTTTTGGTGCGCTTTGGAAGAGCAGCGAAAAACAGCGCACACAAGTGTTTTGAGTTTTTTTTTTTTTTTTCTTGCTCGAAATTAAATTTTTGAGTGTAGTGGATGTGAAAAGCGGGCGAAGGTTTAATACAGAACCGGAGGAATGTATCCAACTCGGGCAGCTTCTAGTCAGCGTCTGTGGAGATGTCCAGCCTGCGTTCTTTGGATCGCCCTGCTCCTCCAAAGTGTCCTGGACCTGAGCGCGTCTGGTGAGTCTTAATACTTTTATTACCGCTCGGTAATTCATTCCTCTCGTCCTCCTGCTTCTCTGCTGGCTTTCCTCACTCTGCTCATCCCAACACGAGTGAATCAAACGATTTAATCTGTCAACCTTAAACCAAAAGTCTTTGTTTGGAGTTTGGCATGTGCCTGTAATACTCTGTAGTGGTTTTTATAGTGACTTCATCGCACCTTAAAGGCAGCATAAGTCATCCATCATTGTGTTCATCGTTGTATGAGCTCATATTTACAAGACCACTCTTATTTGTCTTACTGAATTCATCTCATACTTGTTGACAAACCGCTGCTCCACCCATATAAAGCAAAGCTGTTTGCCATCACTCAGCCTCCCCTCTCATGTAAATGATCTTTGGCTTTTTTAGATTATCGTCCTATTGTCATTCTGAAGCCTCTACTTGACTCCATTGGCAGACAATAGGGGGGCTCTTCACCAGTCAGCTGGATAGCTATTGTGCCCTCAACCAGCACCCCACCTGAATAATTTAGGTCAGCCTAAAGATAAGAGATACATAAAGTCTTAATTAAAAGACAAACAGTTGTTAACTGGTTAGGTTTGACTGATGGTAAAAGAGCAGCTGAGTGGCAGTAAGATGAGGATGCATGGACTACTTTTGGAAAAAAAAAAAACAGGCCAGATTGTGGCCTTTAGGAAACAATACTTTGTCTGAATTGCTTCTTTACAAAAGACGCATTAAATCAGCAGTTTATTCATCTGTCCACTGTGGTTAAAATGAAGGAGTTTGGGTTGGTTTTGTGCTCATTCAACAACTTGAGGAACTATAGTTCCACTACCCCTCCCCGGCTGAGTGTGTGGTATTAACATTTTAAAACAGGACAGGCTGATGGTATATGTAACTGGCTTTTGGTTGACTAATATAAGTGTGATTGAATTCAGTTTGAATGAAATTTGAATTGTTTATGAAGCCGCTTGTGGAAAATCTTTCAACTTTTTCCCTGTTCTCTGGTTTTTGAGAGTATAGGAAGTATAAAACAATCCTCCCCTCCCAGATGGGTAGTGATGAATCTTCTCCGGAAGGTTTTTTGGGGCTTGTTTGGATTATCTCTGTCCTCCTTAAATGCTTTTGGCTGTTATTTACAATGGAGGTGTACAGTATATGCTGCGCCGAGCATAAAGCATTCCGCTATGGCCCTTCTCGTGCCATCCTTTCTACATCTTTCTCATTTTTTTTCTTCCTCTGTGGCAAGAAGGAATGTTAATCCACATAATTTAACTGAATGAGTTAACTACAAATGGAGTTTCATGATCGAATATAAAGTAGAGAGCCAAGCCCCTGCTTCTGCGGCTACTTCATATCTGGAAATAGACAAGTGGAAATTACTCCATCTTTTAGCCACACAGTTTAGAGGCAAAATTTACCCTGAAAATTAAATTTCATATGCTAATACTGTTATTCCTGAAGCAAAACCGATTAACTTTTGCACTCCCTCCCACCCATGGAAATGACCAGAAAAAGCTCTAACTCCCAGAGATAATCTGCAGCTGCTTTGTATAATCATTCTGAAATTGACATTTTATTTACATCCAAATAATTACAGTTTTGCTGTAACCCTAACATTATGGACAAGAAGATGATTAAGAGATCCATTAAGGGGTTCGTAGTAGATCAGTAGCTGATCGGAGAACCCACTAGTCCAAATTTAAAAATTACTAATTGATCTCATCTTTTAAAATAAATAAATTAGAAATAAATTAGGACATTATACACAGTTAAAAAGACAAATCCAAGACATTTTAGTGACCAAGCATTTTTAATTGATGTTTTCCATGGCGATATAGCAATTCACTATACAGCTGAAATCCCAGGTGTTGAAATGGCACTGGACACTGGTCATCATTTAGATAGCTTATAAATAATTTCACAGTACCTGTGAGAAAGGCCAAACAGTAAACTCAAACAAAAACAGAAGTTCAACTGGGCTGAGGTTGTCTTCTCCATTTATCACAGAACAATTCACACATATGTTTAATCTCTCCATCACAAGAGGCATTCCTAGTGTTTGGAAGGCGGCCCATGCAACTCTATTATATAAAGGGGGTGATGGAAATTATTTAGATAATAACAGACCAATCTCCAAATCATGTTGTCTAGGAAAAATACTTGAAATTTTGGGCAATAACCAACTAATTTCTTTCAAGTCTGCATTAAGTCTGCATCAATCTGGATTTAGGGCTAATCACAATTTAAGCTATTGCATTAGTTGCAAACAATATTTTATCCGCTTTGGACAATGGGACATATTGTGCTGCCCTTTTTATAGATCTGTCAAAAGCATTTCGTGCAGGTGATCATGCTTTGGTCTTACAGAGGCTATGCAGTATATTTTGATAGAAAGGCTTGTGATGGGTTTCAGAATTATTTGTCTGATAGACTTCAGTGTGTGAAGTCAGGGAGTGTCCAGTCTTACTGGTAAAAGGTGTACCACAAGGTTCAAGTTTGGGTCCTTTAAGTTTATCATTATCTTTTGCCTTTTGCTTATCACAGCAACTTAATAGGATTTTTCTTTGATATCTAGTGTCAGCAAAAGTTGTTGCATATTTTCTGATCCCTTGTCTGTGTAGTTGGAGAACAAACTTGGCTTGTTTACCTACCTCTAAGTTAATATCGCTGTCCTCCTAATTATCCCACTGAATCCTATTAAAAAATCTGGTAGTTGAATGAAAAAGAAACAAATTGTTGCATATTCGTATTGAAAAGTCAATTCCGATTTGGCCCTACTCTCTGCTCTACAAGATACTCCATTGACCTATAAAGCCATTTCAAACAAACCCTACTTCAGCGTGTAGCTGTTTTAACTGATTTTTTTATATTCTCATCTGTGCTTTGTCCGATTTTTTTCTATTTTTAACTTGTCTGTAACTCGACGTCATTGTAAATAAGGTCAACCTCATTGGTTCCTCAACTTTAAATAATGGTTTGATATGAAATGTTTCTGGATATCACTGGGAGTCTTGTCTATTGCCTGGGAATGGTTGGAGAGCAACAACAGTGTGGTTTATCTGCATTCAAATGTGAAGAGAAGCGGGCTGTGCCCTGTGATCAGTGGCCAGTGGATATAATATGGTTGTATTGTGCTAGCAACTGATCAAACATGACAAGAAAAAACTGAAAGGTGCAACTGTCTGTCTTTTATTTGCTGCTGTCTGGTTTACTGGTCAATCTGAAAGCTTCCAGTAAAAGGTCAGAGGTCAGAGGTCACTGGTCTGTCACTGCGGTTCAAATGCCAGCATTTCCAGGAATAAGCAGGGACTCCCCTGGCCACAGCATGTTTACGTGACAGACTTGACAAAGGATGTATAAGCCAACATTAAAGGCATACACGAATTAGGTATTTTAAAGAGCTGTATCTGCTCTAAATACCTGCTTACAATACCCAAAGCTGTGATTTAATTCACAATGTGAGTAATGAAGTGCATCATGTTTTAGACTTACATGCACCCAAAATCATTGTGATCAGCAAACTGGATAATGGTTTCGTCCTTGTGTTTTGTCTGATTACGCTAAAACCAGAGTTTACTTGCACTTTTCCCAGCCCAGATTCTTCCCACCTCTTGCCAAAGACAGCTATCATAATCAGCCTTCTAGGTGCTAATCTAAACAAAGATGGAATCATGTAGAACAGATCAGATGAAATCTTATTTGTAAATCACAGCTGTCCTCCTCCAGAGGTCTTTTATTTGCATTTGCACAAACTTGGTTGACATAGTTGAATCTAGCTGTGCCAACTGGGTTAATTCTTAATCATTTAACGTGAAGTTGAACCCAGTTTTTGCAGCATGAAACAATCAGGAACAATTAGATTACCACTAAATGCACCTTTTATTTAAACAGAGGATAGGTGCAGCATATTTTCAAGAGTCACTGTCATTGTATCTTTCTGCCTCTGACCTTTAGCTCCAAAGTAATAATCTGTGTCATGTTCATAAAAATAAATTGACAACAGTGTTTTAGAACTATATAAACTGTTTAAATGTTTCTGATCATGGGACACTCACCTCTGAACATAAAAGGTCCTCTGCATGGCAGCGACTATGTGAAATGTGTTTAGAGTTGCATTTAGCCTTTTAATAACACTCAGGAAGGCTATAAATCATGCAGGGTGGAACTGCCTCAGTGGAGTTTTCAACAGGACACACTGTTGACACTAAAGGCACTTCACCCCTGGAAAAAATCCTTGGTCGTACAGGCTGCGAGTGTGTAGGAGCTTGTCCTGCTCTCCCCGCTACTGAGATGTCTATCTGTCCTGTTATATGTCTTCTGGCATTTTCTTCATCTCATATTAAGGGAGCAGTTTATAAGAAGGTGAAAGAGATGTCAGAGTTTATGGTAGCACTTTCTTTATGCGTCCTTGTAAAATTTGTGCAAAACAGCCACTCCCTCTAGTGATTTTTGTTGAGCTCAATGCTTTTTAACATCATGACGTTGCTATAATTTCTCCTTTTATGTGTGACCATCTATATTTTACCCAGATGCTCTGGGAAATGTGGGGTTCTGTCATGGTCTGAGTCTCTTTAAGATCGATGACTCTGCTGTGTTTAAAACTCAACTCCCATCCTGCACAGTGCACTCTACGCTAACTCACGCATCAAGTGGTGTGCATCCCTAAAAGCTTTTGGCAGACACAGAAGAATGTGGCAGGAACTATATGTGTGAAACAGATGTATGGTCTTTTTCTGGGAGGAGGGGGTTGATTGGATTTTTTTAAAAGATACATTGATTCCATGCTGAGCTTGAGAAATGGGAAGAAAGTCATGGACATTAATTTAATCAGCACATAGCCATAAATCATACGCTCTGACTCTGTTTTATGTCACTGATTTAAAACATTGGTGTGTAAACCACGTCGTGCACTTGCAATTACCTACTTCCCACTCGTTATTAAGCACACATGTTTGCCAAGCCTTGGTGTGTCTCAGTGTTGCCATAGGGCAAACTGTTTGGAGAATATTGTGTGCTAATTGTTTAACTGATGTGCAGCCAGCAGGCGACTTGCTTTAAATGATATAAAAGTATCATGATATCAAATAACTAATGTTCAGAGCTTTGTTTTTGACTTGTGAAGATGTTTTTAATCACTCTCATCCTGTGGTTATTGTTTCCTAAGCAGGAATACCTCATTGATTACCGCAGAATTCACACAATATGAACTTTCCTTATGATGCCAGTAAATGTACAGTTGTTTTCCATTGAGTTGCTGGCTGGAATGTCCTGAAAATATGTCGTCAATGCTTTGTTGACAGAGGAATTTTGGAAGGAGAGTCTGATCTAGGTTTTCCTTCTTTGTAGATCTACTCTGTGCCAAGAGAGTAGAGTCATGCAAAAGCCTTTCTGTGCATGGTAAGAAGTGTAAATTTCCTGCATTTGTGTAATATTGGCAGAAATATGCTCTTATTTCCACAAATCGGACTCTGCGGCACATACTTATTTTTTAGCGGTTAGAGTTCCTCGGAGAGGCAGCGTTTAATCAAAGGCTAAACACAGTTCAGTCAGATCCTCGTCTCTAAAATGTTTGATAAAGTTTCTGCCACTACAAACTGTAGCCAAGCGTGAAAACCCTTTTCCTGCAATTTACTGTCTGCACAGGAGGTCAGTCTGTAAGAGAGAGAAAAACCTCTGTAGGTTTCAGGGAAATGCAACGCTGGATCAACAAAAGGAACGAAAAACACTAGTTTAGGTTTTGGTGCCTGCACTTGAGAAGCCAGCGTATAGATGTGGCACTTAAATGATTTTAACAGAGGTAGAGTCTGGACTGAGTTGGGAAATAAGCTGCAGCAAGGTAGCATTAATTATTGTCAAAAGTACATGCTACATTAATAGACTTAAATTATATATGTCCCTTTTCATTGATTGACCTGTTCTGTATGTCCGACCACAAACTGAATAGCTTTCTATACCTTCAATTCAATACTTTCTATGTTGATGTCTTTCAACTGCTGTCTGGAAGACAAATTACGCCTGCCACATAAAAAATGTTCTCTGCTGTACTTTATACACACGATACAATGAGTCCTTTGCTGCAGTTGTAAGGCAAGCTGTAAGTGCAAGAGTGTGCTGATGACAAAGTGACACTTTAATGAGTCTAATGGAATAAGCCACACATACTGCATATCAATTTCCCATATGGACTTGGCACGGTTTAATGTCGAGGACTGCAGGGAATAGCACTGGCTTAAAGAGCTCTAAATTTCATTGGGACCACTCCTCATTACAGTTTTATCAAATTACTGCTTTGCTAGCATCCTCCACGACTAGCTTTGCCCCGGCTTAATAAGTGTAGATCATGCTACATTTCATTTAATAAGGAGTAGAATGAAACATGTTTTTTTAAATTCCCCTATATGTGTCAGAGTAAATCTTTTTAAGCCCTGTTTGCATTGCATTAAGGACTTAAGAAACCCCCACTGCAAGCAGACGGGCAGATCTCCATTCAGCCACAATTAGGTCTTTGTACAACACCGTGCTGCTTCCAAGGTATTAAATACCCCAAACTTTATGGGCTTCTCAGCCAAAAATATTAGTATTTATTTTTTCCAGAAATCGCTGGAGCTTATCAGTTGATGGAGGAGTTCTGTGCAGTTGTCAAATTGTTATGAAATGCATGTTTTTTAATGCTTATAGCATCTTTTGGACAACATTCCTTCAGTAAGCACTTCTTGGTCTACGCCAAATTGTTGGTTAATACTGTTGCGTACACTGAACAAAACCATTAACTGTGGCCTGCTCCAACTGTTCTGTATAATTTAAGTGAATGAAGGACGTTGCCCCTGCCTTCGCTCTCTAAATGACTTTAATGTCAATGAAAGGTCAGAAGCACTAATCAAGTACTGTGTTCCGTACATAAGTTGTGTGTATTTGTCCCTCAGTATGTTTTCAGTAACCAGCTTTCTTCCTGGTAGAGGATCAGAGAATAGTCAACTCCTCCGTCACGCCACCACCATCATCAGCTTGACATCAAAACTCCTTGGCACTCCTCTTATCTGGCTGGCAGGAGACAAACGCTGGCATTCTCTCCCTGTTTTTTTTTTCTTTCTTTTTTTTTGCTCTCTTTCTGACTTTCTTGGCTGTATTCTGTCTTTCACACACACACACACACACACACACACACACACACACACACACACACACACACACACACACAAACACACACAGTCCCTTTTCCCTCTCGGTGTGTACGATTCATTTTGGCCGTCGAGTGGCTCCTCCACTTGGCCCTTCTTGCCTGCCTGACTGACATGCTGCTCTTGGCTACGCTGTGTGTGTTTACTCAACAATAACTGAGAGCGGGGTGGCTCCACACCAGCTCCTGCTCTCACAATCATTATGACTCATAGGCCTTTGGTAACGGCTTGTCAGTATTTAACATCTTAAAGAGGCATCTCTTTGTGATGTCAGCTGGTGCAGAAACACTTCATACTTTTTGTTCATTCATTGTAGCTACATTGATTATGTTTAGTCAAATTTTGGCTTTCTCAGTATCAGTCTCGATCATGACTTTGTGGCTCCACGTCTGCTCTTTTGCCCATGTGATACTGTGGTTAGGCTGTGAAACCATTGGACCATCAGCTCCTCTGAGACATTTGTATAAACTTATCACTCTGCAGTTATTAATAGAACATCATCACATGTATTTCTTTTTCACAGATGTGTTATTCCAAAATGATTCTTGGCAACTTCACTAAAATCAAATCTTTCTTTTCCTTTGTTTCTTTTTCATGCTTCTAACACACACAGACACACACAATGATGTAAATAGCACATTTTTCCTGTAGTAGTGTGTAATGTGGAAAGTGCAGACATCACTCTGCTTGTGGAATTATTAAACCAGAGATGTTTGGATGGAAGGAAATTAAATTTTACGGGGCATCTGATGATTTGTGTTCAGTCTGAATTAACTGAATCCTTTTGAGTGTGTGTATATCTGCGTGTGGGTGTGTTTTGTGTGTTGCGTTGAATTTGCTCTTCAGGGTTGAGGGATCATTTGTGGTTCTCCCTCACATTTAGTCATTTAGGAAGTTTTTATGTCTGTGTGATATGCAGAGAGAAGTGTGTTTGGCTGTTTTCTTTGTCTTTTATTGCTTTGTCATTGCAATCCGTAGTTATAGAAATTATAATCCTGTTGTAGCCTGATGTTAAGGAATTCTATCTTTTGAAGATTAGTTCCTGTAAATGGGTATTAGTTCAAAGCTACACATTGACTGCTCTACTTCATCCACCAAATACATTTGAGGATCCGCAAAACAAGGTTGTGAATGTTTAAGCCCCTTTTCCCTTTCATGGTGTTCAGTGAGGGATAGTTGAGATGTTTTGAACCTACAAACTCATCTTAATATCATTGTGATACTTTATGTTGTCTTATCAGAAAGCCTGTTTGATCCCTCAGTAATTCAGCTTTTGAATATTTCTCTTCAGCACACAGGCCGTCTATCTCTGTGCAGGTTTCCAGACAATCAGAGCTGCCAAGTCTGCTGTCAGTGTTGCAACAGAACTTGAATTTATTGTTGAAAAATTTAAGCTCTCCCACTTTTCTCTTTGTCCCTTTCCCATCAGAGTAGTTGGGTGGCTGTGGGTACTTACTGTATGTTTCACAATGTGTTTTTTTGTGCTCCATTGAAAAAGTTTGGCAGGCTTGTGTTCTATGAGATGTTGTTTTGCTATTATATGGGATTTATTGTATGCCCTCGTCATTCGCTTTTGTCTGCTTGTTACCCACGCAACATCACTTTTGTTTTTCTTCGAATTGAATGTCTCCATATGTTTTTTTGAAATATCTTCTCAGCCAAAGAAAAATCCCCAGAGTATGTATACTTTCATTTGAAATGTACGCTTGTTATGCTCGCGTTAGGTGGTACTTCAATGAAAAGTTAGGGTATAACAGGGTGAGCTGTGGGGTTAAGTTGTGGCAGCATAAACATATACAACATTAACTATACTGTGGGATCTAGGATATTTGTGATATAGTTGTCTTTTAAAAAGCTATTTATGGGTGTGAACAAACTTGTGTGAACACAAGGCCAAAAATGAAATAAAAACTATCCAGTTTTGGATGTAATGTTGACTTAAACAGGTCTTAAACTGTGTCGGTTTGAGTGTGGACATGGCCTTAACATGTTTGTTTAACCAGAGGCTTTGTCAAATTGTTCACAAAGCAATCCCCCCTATTAACCAGCAGCTAGTGTTTACCCAGTCACTTCATTCACACAAAAGACTTAAGAGGGTCTGCCTTGAACTGGTAGCTTGGTCCTGTTTCCAGAGGATCTCAAACTTTCACATTGGGCAGACAAGTACTGCATTTAATCCTAGTCAGCAACTAGAACTCGAAGCAATAACTCAAGTTTGGCAGCGTGATTCCTGAAAATGATGTCTATTTAAATGTCCAGCATTGCTATAAATTATGATGGTAATGTTCAAGGACAAAAACTGTTACGGGAACCAGAAACCATACATGAAACAGTGACTTAGCACAAATAGAAAAGCACAAAAGGCCATAAGAAATTTGACTTAAATGGAAATTCCCTTTCTATCCATTCTAATCCTGTATTGACCACACTGACCGAGGAATCTGGGATTAAAAGGCTCATTGGCTGTAACTCTGAAGTACCGTGAGTTAAATGCCCATGTAGCAAACCACTGCTGGCTAGCCATCTGCATAATTCAGCACCAACCGGGAAATCGTTGCCCTTGTGTGGCGTTAGAATCAATCAACGGTTGTCTCATCAATCAGGTTGATGGGACATAAGGAAAAGTAGTCAATGCTCAGATCAGTCTCTTGGTGAAAGATGGTATAACTTGCTTTCTTCCATTTGCATTTCTTAAAATTCTAGTTCAAGATTTAAAAAAATCATTCCTGAAACTAAAGCTGGAAGTATGCGAGTCTGCAGATTATGGTATGATCAACACCCAAAGTCCTGGCAACCTCTCAAAGCTTTCTTCACAGTCTTGGGGAAAGGCTGTTACCAGACCCACACAGTCACTGGTAGCCTCTTAAATCCATTTTGGCTTGATGGCCTCACCATACGGCAGCTTCTTTCAAGGCACAGTTATTGACTTGTGTAGCCTAACTCTCCAGATTATGGGTCTGTTTTTAACGGAAACAAGTGAGTGAAAAGAATAGCTGGATGGAAGGACAGAGTCAGTTGCTATATGCTGCTGACTGTCCAGATGCGTTAACCAGAGGCTCATAGAAACACTGTGTTTGATGTCTGAGCGGCTGTGGGCTTTTTGTGGTGGAATCTGCAGGAATGGTAATAGAAGGGTATGGAATACTCACAGGGCAGGAATCTGTCTTTGTGTGACTGTGACAAAATGTATGCTATCTTCTTCATCACTGTCTCCCTCTCATTCACTCAGAGATTAGATCATGTAGGAGAACTCTGTTTTTAACTTGGGCTGGGTGGAAAGGATTCTCGTCAAATGGGACGCTCCTGACCAGGAATTCATACATTTATCCTGTGGGATGCAGAATGCTGCTCTCGTCCTCCGCGGAATTTCTCCCTCTCTGAGTCGACTAGAAAAAAGACGGGGAGTGTTGAGGGGAAAATTGAGTTTACCCATTAAAGCAGCCTCCCCTCTTTTTTTTTTCATATTTCCACTTTGAACAGTTATTTAATTTCCCGGTAGATGTTTATGATACCTGACGCTGACTTGGATCCAACCTGCATTTAAGTTTACTTAATAGTGTGGTCGTTTCCTGCATGCCAACAGTCCTCTCACACCTCACCCTTGTTTTCCTGTCTCTCTGCATATCTGTCTATGTCTTTCCCAGACTCTCTCCTTCTCGTCCTCCCCCCTTTCTCTCAGAAAGCATTGATTTCAGCAGGGCAGGAAATGAAACTGCATTACCCTGCAACTCCCAGCAGGAGAGGGGGACCTGGGGAGGGTAAGAGGAAGAGGTTCATTGAGTAAAAGAAGTCCATTACTAGTTATATTAAAGGTAGGATGAAAAGATTGATAGTCTGAGGATGTGAATGAGAATTGGGATGGGCCTGGCTCAGCTAAGAGAAAGCTGAGAACAATGAGAAGAATGTGTTTGAACTCTCAGCAAGTTATATCGCTAAAAAGGCCGAAACATTTCAAATATGACATAAATCTAGACAGTAATAAACAACCACTGAGCGGCAGTGAAGAAATAGGGCTCTCACTAGTCAAGGATTGGTAGCCCCACTATCTCTGACAACTCCTGACCTTCATCCCTCTATCAGAAGTCAATGATCTTCTCCTCAGAAGGGCCTATATAAGAGGCTTAGTCCCGCGTGATCCCACTGCCTGTTTGCTTAACCTCTGCGTGGCTGCCTCAGCAGTGCTAAGCTTAGCCCACAAGAGCTCATTACCTCCCAGCCCTCTGTCTCTCTTGCCATTTCATCCAGTTGTTGTAGCAACTGGAACATTGGGTTTAAGAGCCTCTGATTATGTATACTATTAAGCCCCCCCTCATACTAAAATACGGTGGTAACTGTGAAAAATATGCATATTCTTACAGTATTATTTAAACTCATGTCATGTCAACATGTCCGTTTGCAAAATAGCTACATTTTCAGGATTCAATTTGGAAAGTTGAGCCATGCATGTCGGCCATATTCATTTTCAAACACAAGAAAACCGATTGCTAGTGTTTCGCTGTGCTACGGTAATCTTTAATGGAACATAAAACCTGTCATGTCATTACAGACATAATTGGAGTAAAAGAGAGATGGCACAGCTACAGCATCTTTCCAGACATTTAGCCACAGTTCCCCTGCACTTGAATACGATATTTATTGAGCTTTTCATTAAGATGAACAACTGTTTATACTGTTGCATGCATTGTGTAATGATGTTTTGCAACAAGGCAGGGGCCCGTTCCTGTAGAAATATGCAAGCCTGAAGGGTCCTATATTGAAAAAAAGCCCTGCTGTGGACATTGTGGCTTATTATTCCTGACATGCTCTGTTGAAGCGCTGATTCGAAATGGGCCGGTGCTGATAATGCAGAGCGAGACAGATCGCTGCGGCTGTGATTCATGACTGTTTGAGTGGGAGTTCAAACAATAGTGGAGTCGGTCCGAAGTTTCCCGGCTGGTACTGTTCAACAGTTTGGACTACTGTCAGCTCATGGCAGGGACTTGTGGGAGAGTTTGGCTGGGTGAGAGTTTGTCTGTGCTTTCCTTCTTTTACGCGTTCTCCTACTTTTTCTCAGACTCCGTCTAGATCTCCCTCTCTTCCTCTTTCTTCTCATTCTGAGAAACTTTGTCCAAAGGAGAGGGTATGTTATGAAAAGTGTTTCCAGTCATTCCAGTTGTATTTTGGATCATGTTTCTGTTCAGGCTTACTTTTATTGTGACTTCCTTAGTTGTCTGTGTGTCCAAGGACAGACAGCAGTGACCCATTGTCCCCCACTACGCTGACTTTGCACCCCAAACTTTGTTTGTCCATTTACGCTTTAATTTAAATTAGATTCAAATCCATCCACCTGACTAGCTTAACCTTTACTCCTGGTGGCCATGAACAGAAGTAAATCCAGCTTTAATTTTTGGTGACATTGGTAAATTGTGTTGTTCAGAATGTTTGCGTTTGCTTTTTTTGTGGGGATATAAAGCTAATTTAGGAGAAAAATTGAACATGTATCCTGTTCAGAACATAGAAAATCACCTCTAGAATCTGCCTCTTAAGGATTTGATCAGTTGTTTGTTTGTGTTTGTTTTCTATGTTTTGATCAATAGTTGTTGGTGTTAGATGATGAAAGGTGAAAGGGTGTAAAGGATTTATGTGCAAGCAATGTACACTTAAACACAGGATGTTCATATATACAAACTGTCAGCTATAGAGATTATATAAGGGAAGGACAATTTTCTTACATGCTGCCCCGCATGTACGAAAATGCCTACATTGGCACAAATAAACCATTGCTAATACGTCTTCTATAAGCTTGTTAATTGTGTTTAGGAAGTCACTCAAGCACTCTGCTGCTCATTGAATGAGTTACATCACTCAGTGGTTTACATAAGGTTACACATTTTTTTTACGCAGGTTACATGGGCTTCCCTGCGTCGACAGTCATAAAACTTAAAGAAAAACAGTAGTTAGGATGGTCTGAGTCCCAGACAATGACAGAGAAGTGGTTTTACTGCTGGTTACATAGCAGATAGCAGCCTACATGTTTGCCCTCGGTCTGTGCTTACACAGTAATGTAGCCAGAATGTGATTGGTGGTATGCAATTGCAAATGTGCACGCCCCATGTCCCAGTGTTGGTGGTCTTGGAAAGCCACCAAGATCACCCGGCTGCTCTGTAATGTGAAAGCAATTAGCAGCCAGCGGTTTTACACAGTGCCGATATGTGTGGAATAACAAAGGGGAATGTAGGTCAGCGACGAGCCATAGGTACACTATGTGGCCATCGCATTTCTTCGTATCGTGTAGTTATTTCCAGCTATTAAGACAATTAAATAGTTGTAAATGTTTGTGGGTACTTTAGATGCACATTTGGAGCTAATTTAGCTCTTTCCTGACTAGTCTTTTGTATGCAGTAACATGACGTTGTGTCTTATTGGCTCATAACAATTAGTAATAAAATCCCTAAAGAGATAATCAAAAGGGGGATTTTCAACTGTTTTTTTTAGATTCTTGGTAGGGTTCGCAGTAGAATAGCTGATGTAAATGGGTTTGTAGTGAGTTTAAACCCAGATTTATTCAACTCCCTGAAGACCTCTTTGATGTGTTCACCCTCCGTTTACTTCATCTGACATTCATTTTAATGAGACAGACATTCCCCCAGATAGAAATCTGCCTCTGAAATCTGACTTATGCTGGAATACAGTAAATTGGTGCCACACACATATTCACATTGAGTTAGATTGAGTTCCCTCCGTGCGCTGGAGATTTTTGTTTTGTGTGTGTGTCTGTGTGTGTATGTTTACAGTGTGTGTGCCGGGTGCGTGCCCTCTGTCACATCTGGCAGCTTGTGGTTTTTTTCATGAACTGCTAAATGAGGGGAAAAATACTCCCAGCTGCCCTCAGGAAAACTCACCTGGTGTAGTTCCTTGTTTTCCCTCTCACACACTCTCTGTTGTCCAAACTCTTCCTCTTTTACATTGTTCTCAGCAGAACACACCAGATGCACACACACACTCTCACAGAAACACTCTTGTGTTTGCATTTTTCTCTATCTCTCTTTCATTCCCTGTCAGAACATGCATGCCTTTTGTTGCCCGGCTAAGGGTGCACAAAAATAAAAACATGCACATGCACATGGACTGATATTCTGTACTTGTGTCCCAGCATAACCTAAAAAATCAGATTAAGACAAGACAAGATGAACAGTTTGGAAGGCCTACATACACAGCGAGAGTGACCGCAGCTTCTTCTTCACATGGTAAAGTCATTTTCACCTCAGCCGCTGTGGGAAGAGGAGGCCAGAAGCAACATCCACCCCCTCCTATCCCTCACCTCAAACCCCCATCCAGCATATTTCGGCTATCTGAAGGCAGCAGAGCCGGGAGGTATCAGCCCAGAGAGCTGAAAAGCAGCTTTTGTCTCAAGCGACCCTCCAAGACCTCTGCCTGTCTGCTCTATCAGCAAATCATAAACTATGCAGCACAACTAGAAACACAGGAGTGTACAACACGAGGAAGAAAGACGAGGGGAAGAAAAGGGAGGGAAAAATCAACAAGATGAAAGACTTATAATACAAAGTAAACAAAGCAGAACCACTGCCATCTACAGATCAAACACTAACAGTCATATAAATCTGTGCACTTTGTAGATTAACGATGACCTTGACTAATGAGGCAGGTTGTCAGGACTTTCAGTGCAATGTACAACATTTTTGAGAGAGAGAGGCAATGAAAGAGAGTTGTTTCAACTACTAGCATATTGCATATAACGTTTCAAAAACTGTATGTAAAGCAGGTATGTCTGTACATTCTATACTCTCACAAAAAGACCAATGATATGTTATCAGTTTTCTGTCTTCGGCCTGCTCCGTACCATTTAGCACCAACATCCAGAAATGGGAGCCCCCATCAGCAGCTATCTGCACCCTTCAGTCTCTCTGCTGTCTTACTAAAAACAGTTCTCTTTGGAAGTCTTCATAGACTTTCCTCTCTTCACCTCTTCTCCCTTTGTTCAACATTTTTCAGTTTACATGTAGGGTTGGCTACCAAATTCAGTACCATCGAGTACCGATTCACGTTAAAGAGATTGTTCAGGGGGCATTTGGTGGGGTTGGATGAGGTTCATATGCATAGTTAGTGTGTTATCTACAGTAGACAGTGGTCAGCACACTCCCAGTTTGGAGAGGCAGACAGAAATCCTGGCACAGAAGTTAGAGCAAAACACTGCTGTGGAAAGGGTCATCATAACAATGTATGTAAGACACATAAAAATGTCCATTTAAGTGTACACTGTAGTAAACATATTCTCACCACTTTTTCTTGCTGTCAGATAGACCTTTCCATTGGCCCTACATTGTCTAAACAGTAAAACTTACTTATTCCTACACCACAGATCTGCTGTTTGGGTCGGAAAGTTGCAAGTCGCTTTGCTAAGGTTTTCCAAGATGGTGCGTTCACTGAGCAGCAGCTATTGCTTGTTCTTCTGAAGCAGATCCCTAAATTAGCTAAATAAAATGATAGAAATCACCCAGAAAGACCAACCAGCAATGGTCTGAGCCAATTGCTGATAGCCGATATAATGCTTCCAGTCACCCAATCCTAATACTTCTTCATCACTGACCGTGATTATTGCAAACAGTGCAGTAGTGAGACAGGTTTGGACTTATTACTCATTATTTTACAAATGAAATTATATTCTTGTTATCACAGAGTAAAGTATCAAAGAAAGGTACTGTTGGGTACTGGTACTGAATCCATGTACTAACAGTACCCAACCCTACTTACAGGGTACTGTATACATGCCCACTACAGGGCATATTATTGCAGTCCTTTTCTATCCAGTGTCTTCCTCCTCTTACCAGATTACCTTTTTGGCACAACTGTTTTGCTTGTCATTTCCTTTCTCATCGTCTCCTACTCTTTCTTGCCCGGGCAAGAAGAAAGCTACCTTAGCCGGGGAGTAATTTTAGGCACCACGTCTATCAAAGCAAGGCTCACAACTAAAATTTAGTAGGCTTACCGCCTTACGCTCTTAACCCGTCATTTCAGGATTTCTAGGTTTCACACCAGTTGGGCACTGGGTAAACAAGGAAACAGTGTTGCAGCTGACACATTATAGCTACTGTTACAAGCAGTCAGACAAGATTTAGACAACAGGTACACCAGTGTTTTACTTGCAGGATGTTTGTAAAACTTGTGTATTCAAGAATCTGACACAATCAGAAAACTCTAATCTAAAATGGTATCCTGAAAATGAATACCGTAAGGATCTCAAGTGCAGTCCACCCTTACTTATGATATGTAGACTCATTCATTGAGCATATTAGTAATTCTTTTGACTGAAATCCAGTTTAAATGTCATGGCTGAGTACACATTTCGCAGTATTTCTATTTCAACTGCACTATCATATTTTGCACTTTCTCTTAGGTTTCAGGCCCAGCAGATGTCCAAAAAATCAGGCCAGTATAAGTAGTTTAGCTTTATATCATGTCCAAAGTTTGGCGCTCATCCTTGCTTTGTCCTGATGTTACCGTACCCTTTACACAAAGGCCACAAATCTGCCGTAGCCTTCTGCTCTGAATGATGACGTGAATTGCCAATGCACGGCCTGTGAGGACGTTCAGTTGAATCGTCTGCAAGTAGCATAAATCATAATTCATCAGGGTGGTGTACTGTAGTGAGTAGGAAAGCCCCAATTTAACCACAGGGCCTTAGTTCAAGAGCTTGTGTTGGTGAACACCCACGCCCTTCAAGAGTCTCTAAACAAGACAGTGAGTGCGTACTGGCCCTTGGAGAGCTCTTCATTAACTGACCCCGCAACTCTGGTATCCCTTTAGAGTGGGGAAAATGAAAAGAAAATGTCCCTACTGGGATCTATAAAGTAGCCCATGCAAATCAGTACATTTCCTCAAAGTCTGACTCAGCCTAGTCCCATCAGTGCCACCGGACCACCAAGCTTCCAGCCAGAACTCTTCCTTGACTAGCCTCCATAAACAAGAGCTGTGTAGAAGCAGGAGTGGAAATCCTGAGACTATTTTCCATTAACTCCCCAGTTGTTAAATCTGGTTACAGGACAAATTACTTAATGCCCTATGGTTCTTCTTAACCTCTGCCTACGTTCCACACAATGTTTGTATCTCAGTCTTTTTGCACGCATAGTCGTGACTTCATTTACCTACATAGTCTGAATACGAGGTTTAGTTAAGTTTTAACTGTTTTGGTAAATACCGTAAAATTCATTGTAACTTGTGACCTCAGTTAGCCTTGCATATTATTTAAGGACATGACAAGAGTCAAAAGGTTAAGAAACACAGGCAACTATTGTGTCATAAACACCAATTTTGTTTTCTATTATCCTATTTAGTTAATCTATCCTTAATGAGCTATCAGGTGACCAAATTGAACTTCTGTTGGACTAACTGATTTGCTGTGTTTACGACATCTATGTTACAAGCAGTTATTACAGTTATTTACAGGTCCCGAGATGCTACTCATTTTTGGCTACATTGTCTGTGTTTTTGTGAATCTGCTGTTATTTTTAAGAGGAAGAAGTGAGCGATGCGTAGAACATTAAAAGCTGCTCAGGCAGTGATGCATTTAAACAGTGAGTGAGCGAAAGAAGAGACTGACTGCATCTTTGTGTCTCTTGTTCGATCACTGTTGAGTTAAAGACCTTTGGGATGGGCTACTGTATAACACACCGTTGAGGGCCAATGACCCCTTCAGCTCACCATGTGCTTGTGTATATGTGTGTCTTGCTCATGTGCAGCACATCCACTAGCTAAAATATGAAATGGAACCACTGGGGAAAGACTCGTCGGCCAGCTCTATAGATATGGGGCTAAAGTGAAGTTTCCAGCTCTATCTTTAGTTACCATCCATGAATGGAAAGAAAAGAGGGGAGGCCAGCAGAGGGTAGAAAGGGGCAGCAGCCAGACAAAGAAAATGTGAAGAAGAAGAGAAGGATGGTTATTGGTAATCATTTAAATATTGTATCAGCTGATTGCACTGATTTACTGTTGATGACTATAGATGAGGGACTAAGGGTCTATGAGAGGTACTTAGTTGAAGAGGTGAAGAGAATGAGTGAGAGGAAAAGAATGAGTGAATGAAGGAGGGAGAATGAACAAACAAGAGAGTGAAAGAGAGAAGGGAGAGTAAGTGGGGAGGCGAGGGGCAAATCTTTTATGGGGCATGGAAAACGGGGTGAAAAGAGTAGAGAAGGGGGAGTTGATGCCTGTGGTGGGTCTGAATAGCGGGACCCCATGTCCTCTTTAATGTCAAATGAATAACTCCTGACCTAACACAGGCTTTTAATTGGTATAACCACCAGCTGGCTGGAGTGCTATGTCGGCCGTATTGTGTAAAAGTGAGAAAATACACACATTCTGTCGTCGCTAGAAAATTCTAAAATATTTCAGTGAATTTATGCATCATGTTTGGACATGCAGGGGTAAATTGAGACCTAAGAACCTAAATGGAGAGGATGCTGGATGCTCAGTGGAATTGGTATTAATAGCAGTTGTTTCGCATAGCAAGAAGTCATCTGTCTCACTATTAAAAAAGCTCACTGGCTGACTGGGTGGCTGGCTAGTGAGGCCCCAGCTCAGACTATGGGGCCCTCCCGTGCTTGGGAAAAGAAGAAGCCTTGGGCCTGAGAGCTCGTAGGGTACTCCGTGCATGAATGACGGGGCAGGAGGGGGTGGCAGGGTAGGAGGAGAGGAGATGGCTGAAAGAGGCAGCTCAAGCAGAAAGAGAGGGAGAGGGGTTAAGTGGAGGCAGGTGTTCCATGACAAACCTTACAACCCCCCACCTCTCCTTTACTCTTGTTCCCTCCACCGACACTGGTCCGCTGAGAGTACAGCAAACTAGCCCAAGAACCAAGAACAGACACTTGTTAGTCATTTTCCTTCTCTCTCTGTTACCTTCTTTTGTTAGCCGTTATCCAACCACCTTATCCTTCTGATCTAATCTATCCTACCAAATTGCACCCTTTTCCTTTTAATCCCAGGTTTCTTTCCACCGTCTCCTCTGTGTGCTTTCCCCATTGCTGCAGGACCACCTGGCTTTGTGGTTTGAAATCGTATAAAACTCCTGTTGCTTTCAGCAGATGGACAGCTTTCCTACCGCTCCACTCTGCCTGACCCAGCTGGCAGATTAATTTAGATTGGATTGACGTAAAAATCGTGTTCTCTCATCGTGTTCCAGAGGTTATTAAACTAGAGCAGAATGGTACACAAATCCAGTTTTGACTGGTGGAAAAACAGGGAGTGCCTGATTGATGTAATTTTGTAAAAAATTAAATTAAATCAGTCTGTGATTGTACATTTTGCCCTTTTTAAATGTAATGTAGTTAGCATAGTTTCCAATGACTTTTGTTTTTGGCATGTCACCATCATATTTTCATAGGTTAATAGGCTGCAATTCTTGATTAAGATGCCTTTTTTTTTCGCTTGGCAGTCTCACTCCATGTGTCACACACAATATATCAGACTTCACTGATCAGATTTTGATCAAGCTATGTAGATGTTTGCCATTGCTCCTTTTTCAAAAGTTAACTGGTTGGCTTAAGGGGGGCACTTAAAAAGATTAAGTACACGTAATTCATGCAGAATTCAGTATTATCATCATAACCTTTTAATATAAATGTATTGATATATTACCAAATGAATAAGTACTTATGTCACGTATGTGGAGGTTTATTACATGAAAAACTTTGAATTTACTGAGTTCAGGAGATCTGTAACATGGCAGCTACTGTTGATTGATGGCCTGCCAACTGTAAGAGGTGTAGTGTTGTTATTTTAAAGTGTCTCTGGACAGATGAGTCAAGAGGGATTCTTAATAACAGACACGATAGCTTTAATTTGACCCCACTCCTTTAAGTATGACTCACAGAGCCTCCATTGTGTGAATGATGTGTGTGCACATTTTGATAACTGGAATACTGATATGACTGACAAGAGTGTATCTTCTCTTCTGCCAAAACAAAGTGTGAGGACAAAGGTTGTAGTCCCATGGTGACTACTTCTTCTTGTGTCCTTGAGTAGCTTCAGACAGCCGTCAGCTTCAGAGAAACATCTGGAAGAAAGACATGGGGGCTGTTTTTGGTATGAATCATCACTTATCATCACACTCATACAGTACACATATTTATGCACACACACTCACACTTAGATCATCAAGCTCCAACAGCAACCCATCCCCAAATCCTACTTTCAGTATGCTTTCACTGATTACTTCTTTTTACTAAGATGAATGAATTCAAGACTCCTTCTGTCTGTGTTTCACCTCTACAGTACATCTGTCTTTCTCTCACCGTTTCTTAGAATCTCTCTATTAGACCATGCACCATGATTTAAATACTAACTGACTATGCTACTTTTTCCATGCTTTTCCTTTCAGAAACACACACACACACACACACACACACACACACACACACACGTACGTTTACTTACATTGAGTGTAAAGCACTTGTCCAGTCAGTGAGCAGCTTGTCAGAGGCTCCAGTCCTCTCCAGAAAAGAGCAGCACTGATAGACACACACGGATAAGACCCAGAATAGTAACAACCACAACAATTTACCACACTGGTCCTGATTAAAGACTTGTAAAGAATGCAAAGTTTCCATCTGCAGCTGCCACGTGTTGTTGTTGTTGTCGCCGTTGTCAAAGTTGTTATGTTGACTTTTAAAAACCAGATCCAATAAGTGGTCAAATGTCATTAGTATCAGCTTATCTGATATTGATTACTGTTCTTGTTGCTAATCTTCACCAGAGAGAAGACGATGTCTGAGTAATGAATTCCAATGTGGTATAAAAATAAACTTTCTGTTTTGTGTCAGAGAAGGAAAGCTTCAGAGATGCTGAGTAGTTTGGCTGTTCTTTCCCTTTCTCTCAAACACACTCACCCACACACACACAAAAGGCGAAATATTTGTCTACTTAAACTCAAATCAGACTGCGATAACAAGGTCGCCACTTCATGGCTGCCCCACTGCCTTAACTGGTGAGGCAGTGTGATAAAGAGTCAAGACCATATCGATATGTTATCACCCACAGGAAGAGAGGCGGCATGCCAGTCAGCAGTAGTTCCAAAAGGGTGAGAGGTGTAGGGAGACTTGGGACTTGCATACATTATGAATTAGTCAATGATAATTCAGTAAAGTCCTGCAGTATGCCTTCTTGATTGTATATTATAGGACCTCTGGTGTCCTGAGGGTTATTGCAGCACTCATATTAAAAATCCATTTTGTAGAGTTTTTTTTTTGTTTGTTTGTTTTTGTTGAGAAAATAATAACTAATCAACTATTAATCTAATGTTTGTTTGTTTTTGTTTTTTTCCAAATTTCAGTTTTTCAATATCTTGTAAATATCTTATGGTTTCTTCAGTCCTCTGACAGTAAAGTAAATATCTTTGGGTTGTGGACAACATTTTTTTTTTTAGTTTTTTCTGATTTTTCCTGGATCAACAACTAATCAGTATATCATGAAAATAATCGATCAGTTAATCAAAATGATGAAAAGATTTGTTATTAGCATCCCTATTCCTGTTTTTGATATCTGTTTTGTAGCCTTTGATCAAACCTGTCAAATCTAATTAAGAGCTGTTTTCTACCAATGTCCAGGCCCAAGACAAAGAACTAAACATAGGCTCAAGACCCCCACGCTTGGCCAGATGCCAGAGTGTCTTGGACTGTTTAACCATAGGTGGGCATTATATCAAAATAGTATTTATCATATAGTTTCATAAAATGGGACTAGATGTCATCTCCTATTTTTGTGTTTTGCTGCATTTACATTCAAAGCTAAATCACAATTAACTTTCTGAAGTAATCTACTAGCTAAGTGGAATAAACAGAGAAGATCCTCTGGCATTTATATCCACATGATACTAATGTTTACTAAATCATTTTTTTTCTTCTGAAAATACCTGTAGTTATACCCAAGATATTGTCAAGTATAATATTTTCATTTTGTTAGTATCTACCAGGCCCCAGTTCCCCATTTCATCCTGTATCCCCACACTCATGGAGGTATGTTGAGAAGATGATATGAAAGAAGTGGGGAAGAGAGGTGGAGAGTGGAAGATGGAGAGTGTGGGGGTCAACAGTGACCCTTCACTTTCCAACATTTATAAGGACATGTTTGCTGTTGTCATGAAACATAAGGAGGTTGTTGGTCTGGCATTCCCTCCCAAAGTGTGTGAGATTCAGACCTCTGCCTAAAAATGACTAAAATCAGAGACGACCATGTGTGGTGTTATTTTTAGGTAAGTGTGTGACCATGCATGAAATTCCTGCATTCCCGAAGTCATAGATTGCATACTTGTGCATGTTTAAATGCTCATATATGTGAGTGTGTTTTGTGTAGATTTGGCACTGTGGTCTTGTGGGTCAGTCAGCAGTAATAATAATGTTACACAAAGCAGGATAAGGAAGATTGAGTGGGAAAGTCGAGTTAAAGAAGGAGACATGAGAATGAGAGCTAGCACCCGAGGTGATTGTGTTTCAGAGCTGGAGGAAGAGAAAGGGAGCAGGAGGGCAGAAGGTTATTGGATTGCTCCGGTCAGCTCCAGAAATGACTTTTCCATGACTCCAGGTATGTGATCCCGGCTGAGCCTGGGGATATCCTCTGTTTATGCTCAAGCAAAGACCCGCAGATTAGGCAGCCTGGTATTCACCTGATTAAAATGACCTTCTTGTGTAAACTTAGCTGGCGGGTTGAGAGCAGTGTGCACATACACAGGACCTTTTGGGACCCGGACGGTGTATGAACAATTCTGTCTGTGTAATTAACACACACACACACACACACACACACACACACACACACACACACACACACACACACACACACACACACACTGAGAGCAATGTGTGTTCATATTGCGGCAAGGCCAAATCATCATGGAGATTAAGGTGCAAGCCCTATGGAAGAATCAGTGGTACTAATAAAACTATTATCCACTCTAAGGCTGGTGTACCTTTATCTGGAACACTGTTTTCTATAGTGTGTTGTGTAGTGTGTGTGTATTTGTATGTAGTTGTTAAGGCCAGGTGAAAGGATTAAGTGGTAATAGGTCAAGGCCCAAGGCCACCACACTAATTTGTTTGAGATACTCCATCAGTCATCTGTCTCCTCGTCATCTCTGCTTGTTCTCGTGTTGCCTTTTTTCTTCACCACTCTCAAACAACAGTATAACAGCATGCCTGTCTTGTACTTTTTATCGTATCTCCTTGTCCCTGTCTGTCTTTATGTCTGTTTTATGTACTCGGGTCAAGTAGCGTGAATACACAGATTTCAACCTCGATTACAATGTAAAACTAAAGCTGCCATCTCCCCTCTTCTCAGCGCAACATGTGCTGCTCAGGTTTGTGTGCGACGATATATATATTTGCATGCAGATCCTAGCTGTATCTTATGGCTGGTATATCATTGCTGACAGCTGTCATATTGTTATAATGCAGCCTCCTTCTTGAGAGCAGCTGGTTCTTATACCTGTGGTCTCCTTATCCCCTTTGCTGCTGTAAATCCTTGCTAGTCTGAACTTTGCTAGCAGTTAGTATCTGCTTGTAGCATGATACTTGTTCAGCTAGAATCCCTGCAGAGTGTATGAATATGTAGGCTACATTGACCCATTGATCTTTGATTTTCATGAATCAACAGAAGAAACTTATTTCAAAGATGTCAGACTCCTTAGGGTTTTCTAGAAGTCTTTATTTGTAAGATTGGAACAGTGTACAACCATCTACAATTAAAATAAAAGTCAAGGAAGGGTAACTAATGGTTACAGTAGCTCAATCATGGAAAAGTCCTCTGGAAAATATCACCATATCACCCATGTGAAAAACCAGATGCCCCCTCACAAATCTCCCTTAGACCTTAAACATTACACAGTTTGGCTGAACAAGACAAGTCTTTTGCCAGGGGGGAAAAAGGAAAACATTTAACAATTGGACTTGCAGCCAATATGCAGAGAGGTCTAGATGTAAGTTGTAAATATGCAACAATGAAAACTTTTATTTCACATTGATATTTTACCTCTGGTGTTCATTGAAATCGATGTTTTCAAGTGTGATCAGTGGTTATTTCTGAAGTCAGAGGAGGGGGTCAGAAAGGGGGAATAGGTTTTGGATCATAAAACCTTTTCATTTCATTTGTTCAGGATTAAAATATTGTAATTGCCTTTGTAACATCTCTAAAAATAGGTTCCAGTTTGCCTGAACTGAACTAGTTGCACACTGGTTGAGAGTAAGTCAACTTTGAGTTGAAAAACTGGCAAAAGAAGCCTTAACTTTGAATCCAAGTTAAACATAAACACTAAAATTGGAGTAATAGGATTAGCATATGGCTGTAACAGTATGCCTGCCTTCCCGTGTGGGGCACACCAGTATAGAGTACAGCTTCCCTCCATTTATGACTATGTATCAGTTATCTTACCCCAGTACAAAACCTCACAACAGGTAGTCGGCAGAGCAAAACTGACTCCAGATCAAAGTCACTGCAAGGGCACCCCCGACCTCGAGTCTGAATTGTGCAGGCCTGCAGCCCTGTAGGTATGACCTTTTCTAACGGTTGGTAGTGGACATTTGGCAGTTTATATCCAACAGACACCAGTTTGTAAAATTCCTTATGAAATAATTTTTTTCCCCCATTTTAATTCTTGTATTTAAATCAAGGAGAAAGGAAAATTGGCAAACCTGTTGCCAGTTTATGGAACAGTTGGTTTTCTTGGTTGGACGCAGGGCTCCAGAGGACACTGGGAGGAGTGGGAATGTCAAGACAAAGACTACCAGTAGAGAAGGAATGCTGGTGTCCTGCTGAGCTAATCCTAGCTGGAAGAAAGGAGAAAATGTGGAAAGCGAGGGAAAGAGGGAGGAGACGATAAGATGGCAAAGGAAGGTCCCAGGGTTTGGGCAGAAATGGAAAGGGTTGCTTGAGAAAAAATCCTCTTCCCATTCACTAGTTTCTCTCTAACTTTCACCTGCTTTCTCTCTATGGCTTTAGGGTGTTCTCTTTCGCTGGTGGTCCAACTGGTCTCTGTTCAGTTATCGAGGCATTTGGAGTTAATGAGACAGCTGTACTATTTGAGAGGTGAAGTCCTTTAGATCAGCTTTTCTCAGTCTGCACGGCCCACCGCTCACTTGTCTTTTTAGTCCTGAGGGGAATGAGTAATGCCATTTTCACCCTCAAGTGCCATTTATATAGAAACAAACACCTACCTCAGACTGTTTTGTTTATGGACTGGATGGAGGATTTTAGATTAGATCAGACTATTTCAGTAAATTAAATCAATAAGGATTCCCTGTGCAAATTTACTAGATTGTGCAAAGAATCTTAAATTATGTCCACGTCTCAGAGGCATCTGCAACTTGAATATTTTTCCAGGACGGAAGCCACTTTTCTTTCCTCTCTGTTTTGACTTTGCATGTTTACATATATTTGTTGCATATGGACATGTAAAAGTTTTCTGAATGTGTTGTCAGTTTGCGTGAGCAGTTATGTTTTCAATCCAAGCATGAGAAGAGACAGAGCCAGTCTGACCCTTTGGATTTAAAGCAGATCTTGAAAGTCTCTGAATGTTGGAGAGTGATGCAGCATCAGATCGAACACCCAGATATGAACCAGACCAGCGAAGGGGAACGTGGACATTTTTAAACAACTGCAAATGTTGCAAATGTGATATAAATAGTTCTTATAAGAACTCAGATTCAGTCTCTTGTTCTGTCATTAGTCTTTCTTAAAATAGCTCTCTTGTCTGATCATGTTTGCACTAAGATGAATATCTTAATCGATTAGCAATATCTTCTAGACACCATAAAATATGGTGGTGTCATGATTCATCTACCCACTGCACTTGTAGGAGAAGCCAGCATGTTGGCTCACTGGCTGAATTTGAACCATTTCCTGTCCAACTTCCTGTGCCAGGCCTCCTGGTTTTGTCCTGTCTGGTCCAAGCTTGAAGCAATTACAAGCGGCTCGAGGGAAATCACCTCCCTCCGCTATATGCTCTGGCTCATTTTTCACAACACCGCTGACTCTTTTAAAGTGTTGACAGAGACATTAAACACGAAGGCCTCTGTCACCGATGAGAGGTTTTGGGACGAAGAAGAAAACTGAGAATATTCTTTAAAGGGAAGAAGATGGAGTCATTAAAGGCATCATTTAACCATCTTTAAAAGGGGAAAACACTAAAAGAAATAGTAACCCTGAGACAGGAATTGTTATTTTTGGCCAGTGTTTGTCATCATTTAAATATGTTTTTACAATAATGACATCGACTATAACTGTCAGCATGCTTTTTGGCACAATTATCACTGCATATTTTATTCCTATGGAAGAATAAACTGGAAAAAAAGACAACTATCCACTGATTTATATCTCACTTACGACTGCAAGTTGAGAAGTTTAAAAGGATAAACTGAGAGGAGACAGTAGAGAAATCTGATTCATGGACAGTCGAGTGTTTGTTGTGGTGACTGGTCCAGACGGATTTCCACAGTGGATGGAAACTGAAGACAGGATTTTTATGATCCCGCTACTTTTCACTCCCCATCTCACACAAAATAGAGGTCAGCGTTTCCCTGTCCTTACTGTCTCTGCTTTTCTTCCTTCTCTTTTCTGCCTGTCTTTTTTGATTTCTGCCTTTCTTACCATTTCTCTCTGTTACTCAAATCCAGGAGGCCTGATGATTTAAAGCCCTCTCCCTGCTTTAGGCCAAAAGATTGTTTTATGTCTTGCCCTCGATTACCCGTAGGCAGGAAAAGGAGAGTACATTTATCATTACGTCCAGGATTTGAGAGTGAGAGAGTGCCGTCAGTCATTGGCAGTACAATCTACATATTATGCTTTCAGTAATACAAATGTATGAATCCGAACAGGAGGAACTGTAATACCAGTAGAGAAGGTGAAGAAAAGAAGCGAGGAGGGGGGGTTAGAGGTTAGGAAAGACACGGATTTCATTAGAGGTCCCTGTGTGAACGGTTCTCCTTCAGGAAAGAGGGCATTGTTCTGCTCTTTGCCCCCAGCTCAGAGCTCCTGCCATAGGCAAGACTTGTTAGGGAGACAGCCTCCTGTAGAGGAGGCTGGACAAGGGTTATCAAAGGACAAAGGAACCTTTTGGTGTGCTGACAGGCGGACAGGTCAGACGCCTTGGTGTGTGTGTGTGTGTGTGTGTGTGTGTGTGTGTGTGTGTGTGTGTGTGTGTGTGTGTGTGTGTGTGTGTGTGAGAGGGAGAGGGAGTTTCTGTAGTGTGGTGATGTGTGTGCATGTTTGTGCTCGGGTGCAGGAATCCTTCTCTCGCGTGTTTTTACGTGTTTCTTCACAGCAGTTGTGCTGGTGTGAATAAAAGCCTGTTGATGGATAGCTGGCCGATCAGCTCCCAAGAGACAGACATCCTGTGTTTGTGTGTGTGTGTGTGTGTGTGTCATGATGTAGCACTGATCAGAGCCGTAATGTGATAAGGGTGACAGTAGGAAATGCTGGAGCAGATCTTTGTTTATTCTACTAGCAGCCTGAATAAGCCAACTGCTCAACCAAACAGCTCCAATAAGTTAAATTCCCACATCTGCCGACATGTTTATTGTAGGATTTTGCTCTGTACACAGTTTCCTAAGTCTTTTTCTTTTTACAGAGAAAACAGAAGAGCAACTGTAACCTGTCAATGTCAGTTTTAATGTGTAGTAACAAAAAAATGATTTTCATTTTCTTTGCACTAGTATGGGATCCTTGGGATGCTTGGCCTTTTTAATTTCCTTAAATAAACCAGAGTCAGTATTTCTTCATTTCAGATAGTAGTTGACTAGACTTTTCCTCAGTGCAGAATAATTTCAGTTTTATACTGTTTGGATCATTTTATGACTCTCGTTTTTTATGCAAAGAATCCAGATTTCACAGTTGATTTGATTTTGCCAAAATCTGAGGTGAAATTTAGGCCCCCGTTGAAACCATCCAGCTAGTGTATTATCCTTAGCGTCATCTCTCTGCCGTCCACAGCATGTTTTGAGGAGTTTGGCTTGTCTTATGAAGGCTTATGAAGGCCTCAGTCTTGTGAGATTAGTTATTAAAACCAACAGGGAACATTCCATGTTCACAGGCGTCTCTTTCTCTTTCTATCTCCTCCTCGGCCAACACACACACACGCACACACACACACACACACACACACACACACACACACACACACACACACACACACACACACACACACACACATTCACCTACCCCCTCATCTTTCACAACTTTTCCTGAATTTTGTCTTAATTTCATTTCTACTTCACTTCGGGTTCAGCCATTCTTTCCTTTTGCTTTTTTTGTATCGTAAAGGAAAGACACATGTTCATATTTTGTCAGATATGGGACAGGTTACAGGGTGAAATGAATGCCATTATCCAAATACTTGCTCATATTTAAGCCTTTCCTTCTCTTCTTCTCATCTTTCCCATTTGGATCCCACCACTGTGGATCTAAATACAGTGGCCTGACCCAGACGAGCTCAGCCACATTCCAGGAAGTGAACTGACTTTTAGTAATCTCATTTGTTTTTAATTATATGAGAGCTATATTCTTTTAATTGATTCATGAGTTATGTAAACATTGTGTGTGCAGCTAATTTTAGAGTGTACTCCTGCTGCTGTGTGGCGTGGTACTGTGTGTGTTTCCAAACACAAAATGGAGTAAGCTGTATACTGTTTTTAGAGAAAGGACAGCAAAGATTAGATCAGACAGGCTAAATTACTGGAAGATAATTTTCTGCCCTTTTCTATCTTTGTTTGTCATTTTTCAATCATTTTGCATTCATCTTGCTTCACTAGCCTTTTGTTTTATTGTTTCTGAATGTTACACAATGTCGCTGTGAAGCAATTTTGAGCAACTCCTGTCCCAAAACAAACGTTTATATTTCAAAATAGGAAAAGTTATCACACTAACCAAGGCATTACAGCGTCATTTTGTAAAAAAAAAAAAACTTTTTTTTTGTTTCTTTTGAAAATATAGTATTTTATTTGTTATTTATCGGAACGACTGGCCTTCGCACTAAATGTTTGTATTTAAAAGAGTATGTGACACTAATGGGATTATATATGATAATCACGGGTCAAACCCACAATATGACTTGGCACACTATATGTGCTGTAATCCGTAAGGCCTTTATTTGCTCTGGTGCTATTTATTAAAGCCTCTGTGCTTCCAGCGGTGACAGGCTTCAGGCCTGGATACTGGGGCACCTTGATGGATTTGGTATGTTATTGGGGGAGACACAGGGTGTTACACGCCTACCCCTCCCGCCTCTGAAAGTCTGTGCCTGTGTGTATGAGTATTGAAGGCCATGACTTCTCTCTTCCATATTTCATGCTCAGTGCTGTGAAGCGGAGCCACTGGGTGTCTGTCTAGAAAGATCCAGAAGCTTTGAGGGAGTTTGAAGCGTTTAATCTCTTAATAGATTTTGTTGGTTTCCATATTACATGTGGTGAATACTTGTATTTTAAACATCTCAATTAAGTCCCATATGCTTTTTGTACTGATTCATTATTTATTGTTATGTGCATCTTTTTCTTTTTCCAATATGTTTTTGTCAGTAGGGTTGGATCTTTATTTACTTTCTCATCATCACCAACCGTTTTTTCTTGATGCCTTTTTCCCCTCTGTTTCTTTTGTCTCAGTTCAGTCATTAATTTATGGCCTTTTAGGAACAAAAGTACTTTTTCTCCAAAGCAGTGAATGACGTATGCGTTTAAACCTGCTGAAAGTTACCTAGACCTGGACTCATTGCTGAAGCTGCATATAGTTTAGTAATCAACTTTCCTGAAGGCTTAAATTGTGCTCAGACTCTCATACATCCATCTATCCATTTTCCATAAACTATCCTTATCAGTGTCGCACTGGGCTGAAGCCGATACAGCTAACATTAGTCGAGTGGCGGGGTACACCCTGAACAAGTCGGCAGTACGTCAGAGGGCTGACGCATAGAGACAAACAACCATTCATGCTCACATTTACACCTACGGGCATTTTAGAGTCACCAAATGACCTATTAACTGCATGTTTTTGGACTGTGGGAGGAAGACGAAGTGCCTGGAGAGAAGCCACGCAGACATGAGGAGAACATGCAGACTCCAGTCTCCACACAGAGGTCCCAGCTGTCTGGAGGATCCAAACCAGGAACCCTCTTCCTGTGAAGCGACGGTGCTAGCCGTTAAATTCTGTTAAAAAAAGATTTAAAATTTGTAAAAACTTTCAAGGCTTGCCTTCCTTTTTAGCTTAAAGTAGCAATTTAGGTTTCCCTGTCAGTGCTGTTATTCGAAGAACACAGCATAAAACATGCCATGTCTTGTTACCAGTCTTCTGAAGTACCCACAATGCAACACGCCTTGGTGCTAAATCCGATGCCCTATTGGTTGCACTGACAGTGATTCTGATTAATCATGGTGCTCAGATGTGGACAAGTGCCATGTCCGCTGTTTGATTCCTCAGACAGCTTTTTTCAGTAGTGGAACGAAAAAAAAAAAATCAAAGCCAGCCACGAGTGTATTTGGAGGTTGCGGGTTTGGTTTAGAGTGCTGTATGTTTGCAGATGTTTAGTTCGAGGGTGAACGCCTGTCATGATGTGTGCTGAACTCAAAGAAGAGGTTAAATCTTTCCTGTTGTGCATTTGCTGTACGATGTTTTCCCAACCCTGAGGAGACAATGTACTTTCCCACAGAAGCACATGCTAATCTTTCTAAATATACAAATAACATGTATACCTTGAAGGAACGTCAGTCACATGTCGAGTACTAACAAGCTCGTTTTAAATAGAAAGTACACGTAAATCTGTAGTGACAGTGTGGTGGCATCATAATTTTCCTCGAGGGACAAAAGCTTTAGTGAAAAGTTGTTTTTCTCAGAGTGAATGAAACAAAAAGGACCACCCGTAGTCTTTTAATAAACATACACTCTGTCTGTCTCAGCCACTCATATGGGACCATGTAAAAGGATTTTCTCTTTTGGCACGAATATACACACACACTTCCACTGTGGCATTGATTTAGACAAGCATACACGCTCTGATAAGGGAGCCGGTGTCCTGTATGTACACACCGACACATGCATTATGTCCGTTCACACATACATGCTATGTGAGACCCAAATACAACATCATACACTCAAACATACAATCCCATATGAACATTTTGTTCCATATTTGTCAATCAGCTGACTGCTGATTCATAGCGACTGCTCGGCTCACCGGCTGTTAGCAGACTCAGTGCCAAGTGCACACTGTAGCAGCATGACCCTACATGCAGAGATTTGACATGTTTGCAATGCTTTTTATCTGCAAAGCGTTCAACCATCACTAAATTTCAAAAACAACAAGCTGTTTTGTTTCAGGGTGGGCCCTGATTGGCTAGCCGCATTACTGCAACGCAACACCGGAGAACAAGTCTGAGCTTCGCAACGCAATGTTACATGCCAAGTGTGTGTGGGACTTGGCAACGTACAGTAAATTAACGATTATTTTCATTATGAATTAATAGGCCAAAGAAGTGTTTGTTTTTTCTTCTGTAAAATACCAGACTGAATCGTGCAAAATGTCCATTCCAATTTACTTGAACACGAGCTGACATTTTTAAATGGCTTGTTTTGTTCAAACAGCAGTTCAGAATCCAAATATATTCAGTTTGGTGTCACAAAAACAACCCCACATCCTATCAAACAATCGATAAATCCTGACTGCGTTTTAGCCTGAAATGTCTGCACATCAGATGCAGCTAGTGAGAGTCCGGAATTTTTCAATTTTTTTTTTTTTCATTTTTTTAAATGCTCACAAAACGCTTGAATAAAAGTGAAAATGACTTGGTAATGACCCTGTAATGACACGGTATAAAATGAAAATGGGAGTTTGTTGCATTTTTATCTTCCTTACTCACACTCACACAAAAATGTACTTGACCCCACAGTCAGTCCTAAGAAATGTGCCAAATTAACCACAACTAGATTCCCGTAGAAGGAAAAAAAAAACCCAAGTTAAATAGTGATCCATACAGCGCTTTGCACTTCATTTGTAAACTGAAATGGTTCATATGCATGCGCTCCTATTCATCTGTCAGTGATATGCCTCCTTTCTCGCTGATTTTTTTTGTTCTGCTTTTATTTTCTCGGTCTCCTCGTTTCCATGGTCATAGTCATTAGAGATTTGTGTTTTCAGCAGTTCAAGTGTAGCTGTCATATCACGCTGAGGGCCAAACAAACACAATACAGCAACATGTGGACTGCACATGAATGTCAAGTCATAATACCTTATTATGTTTCTTCTTGCCTTCAAATCTCCCTCTTTCTTTCTTCCTCTCACCCACTTGCCCTCGTCTTTGTCTTTGTTCCAGAGCTCTTTTGAGGGTGTTTTTCAAAACAGACGTTATTGACACTGAAACTCTAATCAAATGCAGGCATCTCTGGCTAACTGAAACCATGAAGGGAGGGGGAGGAGGGAGAGAAAAAGGCGAGGGGGCTTGGCTTCGGCATTAAAAGGCATAAAGCGATTTTCGACACAAGCTGGTCAAGTGTATTTCAAATCGCTGTTTCCAATTGAAGAGGCGTCATATTTGTGTTGGAGAAGGAAGTTATTCTGTCTATCTATCTGTTGTTCAGACGCTCAGTGAAAGAGATGACAAACTATCACAGTGGGAGAGGGTAGCTGATTTTCACAGCACCTTATCTTTTGTTAATTTGCAGGTGTTTCATACAGGTCAAAAGTTTCCATCTTTTTTTTTCTTTTGAATCACAGAGAAATCATTAACATTGACTGCATGTTGTGACTTAAATCCCTGGCCCACATTTTTCTAAATGCCTTTACCCCTTTGGGAACTTGTTCAAAGCTTTGGAATTAGTCAATTTTAAGCAGCATTCAAAATGTTGCCTCAGTCTCATTTATCCTCATTTAAAGTGCACAATGCATCTTTTTCCAGGTTACATCCTCCCCTCCATATTTTTTGCCAGTTGGCCTTCTGTGTAAGTGGTGATTTCATTGTACAATTTGTTACAAAAACATACAGTAAACCTCTTGAGACTGAGCTTTGTATTAAAGTATTCCAAAATGGCAACGCAAATAATGAACCCGAATCATTAAAAGCACAAGCTAAATTGTTGATTGTGTCACTGTGACGTTGCTATTTTCCGCACAGTGTTGCAGATTTGTATCCGTATTTTTTCTTGTTCTTTGTAATCTCATTTTCAATAAAGACCAAATAAAGTTTTCAGTTTGTCTGTTTTGAGCCACCCAGTTAGGAAGCAAGTGGGCAGACTTTGATTTATGTCGGGTGCTATGGAGAAAGACGCCTGAACCAAAACACACACATAAAATATGTGTTTTCATAAACAAACTGCATCATGTAATGCATGTCTCCTCCCACTGTTCTTTCTACTGTTTTGGCATCAAAGTAGAATTTATGTTACATTACAGCATTGCTTTAGACAAAAGAAAAAAAAAATGCAATGATGGGCGTTTGGCCTTGGGATTCTTGACACTGCGAAGAAGCTCAGTCCTTGGGAATTTTTTGGAGGGTGGTAGAGTCGCCAAACTGTAGATTCAGTCTAAGCTCTCTCTGTTTGGTTTCGCATCGTCTCACAGTTTATTGACATTGCCGTGCATGCTTTAAACAGCACAGTGTACTGCTGCACACACACACTCACACTGCTGTTTTTGTTGGACTCCTGAGTCTGAGACCTGCAGTGTGTCACTGTGACTGTGGGGAGAGAGAGAGAGAGAGAGACCAGGTGCATTGTGTCCCTGTATGTTTGTATGAGAGTGAGAGAGATAGGCCTGACCTTGTGTATGTGTGTGTGATTTCCCATATTCCCAGTCCTGTCTCGTTCAGAGAGCATACTGAGGTCTCCCATACAGACGGATCATTCTTTAACCCGCTCTTTGGCGAGAGAAGTAGAAAATAAGACCAGCATTAATTTACCATCGCACTATTCTGTTTTATGTCACTCTTGACTCAGACACAGAGGCTCGTTGCGGGGTAAAAGGTACCGCAGGACATTAGTCGGGTGTGTTTTCATCGCGTTTCATCAGATTGAGTGCAATAGAGAATAACAGATGGGAGGGAGGAATGTGATTTTGAGGGTCATATGCTGGATTTGAAATCAGCATAGCATGAACACATGCGGAGCACCTTGCTCTAACTCTGCTCGACTTAAACGAAGGCTCAACCTTTACAGGGGAAAGCAGCCTCACTCACATAAACCACACATGACCACATTTACAAGCCACTTCAAAACAGTTCACATTCTCCATGAATTAGACGTGATTTTTACTAGTCTTACAAGCAGTTGTTTTCAAACAGCCCCCAGCCCCCAGCATTGAGATTATCATTGCGAGGGTATGTAATGGAAGTCAAAGTATGTTTTAGAAACCACACGTACACAAATTCCACATGAATACGTTCCCAAACCGTGATTTTAAAAAAACACAACCCCTGTCCAAAAAAAATGCAATTTTATTTTTCAGGCTTTGGTAAAGGGAGTAATGAGTGTCTGTGTGTTGTAGCTCTACTGTGAGCTAAATGACAGGGTGGCGGTGCGGGATGACAGCAGACCGTTTGATAGATGGGATGTTAATGAGAGGAGAGCAAGCCTATCGCTGGGGAATGAACCTCTAATACCATGCTCACATGAGACCAGAGCTACGAGGGGCCACCCCTGCTTATGGGAACTATCTGTATGAATGTACTTGGATGAAATTTAGACATTTTTGAGGGCTTTTACTGAAGGAGAGGTACAGAAGTATCTTAAAGATGTGTGCTTTTATACATGTAACCTGTATCCATTACGTACTAAACACAGGATATATAACAATCCTTTGAGTTACTAGAGTGAGAGCCTAAATGTGACCAGTCTGGGCCAAGAAGGTTGGTTAAAGGTGACACATCTCTTTAATATATTCATGGTTCACACAAAAACAAATGTATTGGGCCCGGTCCAGTCACTGGATGATTCTTGAGTTTTGCTATGTGTTGTGATTGAGCATGTGACATTGTGCTGAAGTTTTCCTGGTGGCCAAGTTATTTAGGACTCAGACCATGTAATCGCAACATACCCGCTTTGAGTCCATCAAGAGATCTTGGTTTCATGTTTTCCTCCCTGTCTTCTCTCAGCTATTCACTATCCAATTAAGTCAAAAGCCCAAAACAAACATGGAAAAAAACACACAAATCATTCTGCTGTCAGCACTGATGAGCACCACTCATCTACAGTGTACAATAAATGTTGTAAGGCTCAGAGTAGAACCATTTTATCATAAAGAAAAGCGAGATATTCTATATAAATATTCTAAATAAATTTGGCCACGTTTTGTATTATTAAACAGTAAGTGCTTCAACAGACAGTCTGTCTTTACAAGCTCTCTTTTTAAAAGCCTATAGACAAGGGATTGTATTCAATGTTGTTTTTGAAATTATTAGAGAGTTCGAGAGCCACGCTTGGCCACAGGCCTACCTGCTTTGGGTCCCTCTCCTCATATGACAAGTACAGAAATATGCTTTCATGGTTCTGGACTGATGGCAAGAGACTAAGTGTCTCCTCTTGGTCTCAGGCTGAAAAAAAAATTTAACAGCCCTCATATTAAAGGATAAAAACTGTGTTTTAACAGGGTGAGAACCTGGCTGGGACTGAATGGTGCTAACCACGTTTTATTCTCTCTCTCTCTTGTATATATGAAGACTCATTTAATAAGAATTGCATAAGAAGGTAGGCAATTATAAAGGATACCTCTATCATTGGTATGAACAGACTGCCTTTGCTGTGGTTTTTGAAACAGAGCCTAATATGTTAAATTAAGATTAGTTAGGTTTTGAGTCTGAATTTATTATAATCAAACAGTTTCTGGAGAATTTTAATCTTATGAGTCACAATGTATTTTCGATCCCACCACCACACCACTTTAACTCTGATTTTACACAGCTTGGCAGCACATTTCTTTAAACTTCAGCTTCAGTTCCAGAAAGCGTCATTTGCTCCACAAAAGGAGACACAAATTCTCCCTTACCTCTCATACCTGTACCATCTATCTATCCTCCTGTGTCTCATATGTAACCACAGAGGCCCCTTAGTTGCCCTCACAATCCCCCAATTCACCCCTCCTCTTACTTTTCCAGTTCCCCAATAAATGGCATGAAAAAGACCTCTGGCAACAGTTTTTGGAACCAGTTCGCCGTCATTGCACTATATGAAATAGTAAAATGTAGAGTCTTGATCAGTTTTTTTGTTTTTCGTCTGTGCAATGGAAACTAATACAGTTCCAAAATACAGTCTCAATGGTCCTAATAGGTTCCATATCTCTGCTTTTATGGGAGTTGCTTTGTGCGGCACAGAACAACACAGATGTTCACCGTAGAACAGGGGAAGCCTGTGGGAGTATGGGGACTGAGTGTTTCCATGGTCTTGTGTGGCGGTAGCGTTGACAGGGGTGTCATCTATCCCTCCGCCCTTCAGGGGCCTCCTGAGTGTTGGTCACAAACGTGCTCGTTGTCCAACGGAAGCCCCATAAAGAAAGCACAACCACTATCTGTCAGCGAAAACGTCTATTAAAAGCAAATCCAAATTGTTAGTGTGCCACGGAAGTCTCGCATGTTGGAAAATCTGGAATTGAACTGCAGAAATGGTTGTTTGATTGATCATTTCCTGGGGAAAAAAAATCATGGAAAGATGAAGTGCAGCAGTGCGGAAACGTGAAAATTACAAGATTGGTGTGCTTTATGAAAGAGGTCATGATGAAGCCGTATCGCTATTAGAGCCCGTTAATGAAGGACGGGTAAAGATCCTTGACTGAGTAAGAAAATTAATACATTTGACTTTAATCCTGTTCTACCATGTACCATTACATAGATTAGGAGTGGCGTTTTACCTGCCTGCTGACACCTCCTGTGATTGATTTAGAGAACAGGACAAACTTGCACTGATAGACAGCTAAAGTAGCGGCAAGGCAAATGGAGCATATTTGTCTTCTCATTTTGTGGCCTGGATCTTGTATTTACATGTCATTACTGACCCTACACTCTACAGAGTGTTCATTCATGCTCGCTGTCCCTCTCTGCGCTGCACTGTTAACTTCCTTACACCACTACCTTCCTATAAGCTGCGATTCTGAAAACCGCCAGGCCCAAAGGCAATTAGCCTTTTAACATATTGACTTGTTTTCCATGGGAATAGATTATGACAATTTCCTGATGTAAATCACTGGTGAAGTTCTTAAATCTGATTTTTTTTTTTAAATAGGTCAAGGGAGGATTGATGTTCAAAACACTTGTGCATCAGTGCAATGTTGACAGATGACAGATTCAGTCGTGTGTGTCCTGGATTTTAAGTGTAATTGCTTTGCCAGCCCCAGAGACAGTCAGCCATGGCCTCCATCCATGCATCCATTTATCATCTTATCAAATCTCCCTCTCTGTCTTCCGCTAAGTTTGTGTCCTTCGTTGACTCCCGTCTCCCTCTCTCCTTCCCCTCTGTTGATGGTGTACTGTATGTGACAGCTGTCATTAATGAGTCTAAATCTGGCAGTGGGGTTGGGCCTCCGGAGCAACTGGCTGTTGGCAGGGAGAGTAAAAGTAAGAGTATCTAGTTAGCATGTCAAATTCAAAGTGCTGAAAACAGGCCGGCTTAGAAATAGTGCTCGATACGAAACTTAACCCACTTCATACAAAACACACATGCATATCCAGTGGTCGACAGCACTTGTGGACTGAGTTTGTTTGTGGGAAAAGTGGTCGACAGCACTTGTGGACTGAGTTTGTTTGTGGGAAAATACAGTGTGAAGTGCGTGTGTGTGTGTGTGTGTGTGTGTGTGCTCAGGCTTGCATGCTGACTTGCATCATGTGTGACCCACATTCCTCACTGGTTGGCTCATTCACATGCATTGCCATTTAGCAGAGTTGGGGTTAGCACACATGCATGGCTTGCAACACTTTATGATGCACACGAGTCAAACTAGCATCTGAGAAACTATACGAGTATATTAACATACCAGTGTGTTATAATGTATTTGACACCCGCTTTCATAGTCGAGTGGCATGTGCTCAGGGGGCCCACCCATGGGATACCAAACCTACTCGGGGATATTTTAAAATATCACAATATGAGGATATGAAGTCAGAACCTGTGCCGTTACGCATTTTAATCATTGTCTGTTACATTAACTATTTCTGTGCTTGAACTGTACCAGGAGAGGTGGGTCTGCATTTTATCAGCAGTAATGAGACAGGTGAGCCCCAAGGAAAGAAATATGGGAACAAGTAGCCTGGTTGTTCAGTATGATGTCAGCGAGTGAGCTAGTGTGGCCTGTGGGTGCTGAATGAGGAGAGGAAGTAGAAATGGAAAAATGTTCAATTTACATGCATGTGTCTTTTCTAACAATTAAAAGTAGAGTTTGTGTTCAAATCGTGTCCTTGATATAGAAAGTCCCTGTGGGAGGGATCCTTCCTCTGTGGCTGTTCCACAGGTTTCTTCTCTATTCAAGGTTTTTTTTTGTTTGTTTTGTTTTTTGGGGGGTTTTTGGAGAGTTTTTCCTGATCCGAACCAAGGAGCTAAAGAGAGGAGGAAGGCGTTGAATGCTGTACAGATTGTAAACGCAAATTGTTATTTTTTTGGCTGAATATATAAAACTTGCTTTGGGACTGCTTCTGTAGTTAGTTTAAACAGTAATATCAATAAAGACCAGAGTTGGTTTTGGACAGCTGTGGCTACCAGGACTGTGGGTTTGATAGCATTTTATTGTATTTGAGTGCACTGTTAAATCTGCTTTTTACCATTCTTGGCAATCTTCAATCTAACGTCACTTTTAAAAACTAAAAAAAATCTTTTTCCAGATATATTCATTACAAGCAAATATTATTTTACTAACTAAATTTACGAACCAGATCTAAAATGGATTTACTGATGCAAATGCAATGCTAGGATACAGAGTTACACAACACTGTCACACACAGTGACACTTTTACAAGACCTCACATGAAATAGGAAGAGGAGTCTGTGAAATGGGATGTGTTTCAAAACAGAATGAAGTACAGTAGAGTCAGCACGTACTTACGAGGAATAAATAATGTTTTCAGTTTGTCATCCTTGGCATTATATTTTCTATCATCAGTGCCTCATAAGTTTAAATAGGCAGTCAGCCGCCGCTTGGCCCTGGCAGGTCATGGGCCACTAGTTCTCAGGACTAATGAGCTTTCAGTCATCCACCCCAGGGTCAGTACAGCAATCAATTAGAGTTCTCAACAAGCCAACCTGAGCTGATGCCGGCCAATTAGAGTGCCTCATACATACACAGCTGCACACATGGAACATTCCACAGGCAGGTGGCAAGAGGAGGACTGTGTGCTGAGCGCGCTGTGTCTCGGTCAAGGCCAGCTGGGGCGGGTGGGTGTGTTGGGGATTGGTGTGAAGTGGGAAGCGTGGAGAAAATGGTGACAGTGTCTTACCCACTTTAGCCCTTTTCCCCAGAGCTACAATGTACTGAGGTTTGGGTCGATATGAGGTCTTTCCAAAAATGGGGAGTTGAAATCTACCAGGCTAAAGTAGGTGCACACTACTTTTATCTTGTGTGAGGTTTGTTGAGTAAAGCTGCAGACAAAGTTCTCTTGTTGTAGGGGCTTCCAATATTTTCACAGTAACCCCGAGTATAATCCCAAACCAAGCTTGTGGTTTGTCAGAAAATCTCATCTAACCAAACTAATAAGAAATGTTTTGTTATTGTACCTATAGTCGGTTTATAGACATTTCTGATTGGGATGTGGGAAATCAGTAAGACAACCCTCATGTTGATAACTGTTTGGCTCCTGTTGAGTGTAAGGAGGAAAATCGTCTCAAGGAGTTGTTATTAATGTACTACTTGGTTTTGCCAACATAGTCCATGTTTCATTCTTGCAGACATGAAAAATGTGAGAATAAAAGAAATTTTATAAAAGAAATAAGAGCTCTGTGAAAGAGCTTGAACTTATCAGGAACATGTGAGGACTAATTTATCTGACCATGTTTCCATCCGCTGCTCAACCTTTTTTAAATACTAAGCTGTTATTAAAAAATAAAACCGGGTAATATTTGTTTATTGCTCTGCTGGAAAGGCAGTTGTGACTTTAAAAACATCTGTATTGAAGGCGCAGATCTAAACTTTCCATATCTTTGAAACATGAGCTCCTTTTGGCTTTCAAAGTGAATCGTAAATGTTTATTAAAGATGTGGGATTGTGTGATATTGGGAGTGTGATGTAATGCAATGTAAAAATGGAAAGAAGCCCAGGTGGATTATTTAGCCATATTCAGAGAAAGACGTCTGGAAAAACAGACGGTGATTGTGGAATGAATAGAATCACAGGACAGATAAATGAAGTGAAGCATACTAAATCCACATGCATGCACATTATGGTACATCTAGGCTTGCACTGTCATCCAAAAACTATCCATGACAGGCAGGCAGGTTTGAGTCAGGCACTCTACACCTCCCTTGGCATCTTTTTACCTGCTTATCTTGATGTAATGTCAAATCACCATTCATCAACATGAACTTAAGACAGCGCTGGGGTGAACGCAGCCCACACATCATCTGGTGGGCGGAGGGGATGGGGTGGATTATGGGTAATCAGACTGGGCCTCAAGACAGAGACTGAGGATGAGCGGGAAAGGAATGCAGGAGGGAGGGAGGGATGAAAGGAAAAAAAAGAGGGAGAAAGGGCTGTCAGGGATAATGGAGTAGCAGCATTTATCAGTCTCTGGATCGACATGTGGGAAGGAGGGACAGAGAGGGAGGAAAGGACGGAGAGATGGATTTAGGGAGAGTAGGAGGGGGCTCCTAATATGATGGGTGAGTGAACAAGGCAACACAGAGGTCGGGGTTCATCCTCCATTCAGTGAGGTTTTTTCTCAGCTTGGACAGGCCAAAGAAAACTCAGGCGCAACATGTTGTATAGATGTATTTGTTAAGATACTGTAAATATTGAGCCTCCAACAAAGTTTATTATGGTCATTATCAGTTAGCTTTATAATCGTTTGCCTATAAAATGTCTATAATAAGTTGCAAAATCTCACGTCTGAGAAACTGGAACAAGCAAATACTTGGCATTTTAGCACATTCTGTGATCAGTTTTCATACGTTTTGTGGTTAAAAGCAGCTCTCAATTGGATACTTATGTTTTGATTTTGTTAACTGGGCAATCATGCTGTAATTGGCACCATCCGTCATCATCATCTGATCACAATGTTTTTGGATTAACCTTTTTTTGGAGACGTCTTTAAATGTACCTGGAAGCGTTCGATCTCAGTGACTGTAAAGCAAACTAATATGGCCTCTGGCACTGCAAAGCAAAAGGAATGAGTACAGTGAGAGATGGAGAGAGTTTGGAGCAGTGGGACAGGAAGATTATAGATGCAGTGGTTTAAGAAAAGAGAGGCAGACACACTGATGAGTGAATGAGCGAGTGGAGAAGGGAGGAGGGGGATACTGAGTGTGTCAGCGTGTGTTTTCCCAGACCTCTCAGTGTCCCCTTTGCTTGACCCTGTTTTATGGCTCTTTTATAGCCCTTACATACTGTAGCTGGCCAGATTCTCTTCTCCAGGGCTCTGCTCCCCTCGTCAACCCCAGCTCCAAAGCCTGAGGCAGGGTCATCTGGCCTTTAACACTGTGCCTCCCCCCCACCCACCCACCACCCCCGTTCCTCCTGATTCCTCTTTAATTCACACCAGATCAAATATGAGCCTCCACCCCTTTCCCTTTTCCTCCATTTCTTTAGGCAAGCCTCGGCAGCCTGACACACACTTTCTCACACACTCATTCATCAAAGCTCGGGCCAGTAAACGTCAGTGAAAAGAGAGCAGGTGTTTCTCATATTCCATACATTAGTATAAATTAATAAGTCAGTTAAGGCTTTCACAATTAAAAACATTTTATAGTTGACCTCTTTTGTGCTGTTGGATTTACATCCTCATCCATTACCCAAGATGTTTTTGGCTTACAGAGTGGTGGAAAGCAGCTACGTTCATTTATTCATTTATAAATACTGTTATTAGGAAATATCAGAGTTCTGACTCCACTCCAGTTATGTGGGAGTGGTGGTTAATTTTTGATAGTCTACTGAAATACATGTGCTGATCATACTTCTTCTACTTCTACTCGAGTCAAATGAAGGCCTTTTACTGTACATAATGCAGTACTTTTTCTACCATCTTATATTTGTACATTACTGACATGTCCTCTATGTGAAACAATTCTCTTTTCTCTACTTTATGCCAGGTTGAGCATACTGTAGTTCCCCCCCAGCCGTAACTCAGCACTCACTCACTTACTAGAGATAATTTATGAGCTTTTTCTATGCTGAAACCTCCTCAGCTCACAGGACTGAGCAGACCTGGATCAGGAACAGTCGATGTATGAACATATCTCTCAGAGTTTTCTTTCAAACGTCTTAAGGTTTATATATTGATAAATTTAGGTGCTCGAAGCCTAATTTGATCCAGCACAGACCAATGGACAGTGTGTGTGTGTGTGTGTGTGTGTGTGTGTGTGTGTGTGTGTGTGTGTGTGTGTGTGTGTGTGTGTGTGTGTGTGTGTGAGACTTAGAAAAGGCTCCACTCATATTTGTCTCAGGACATTTTTCAGACCATACGGACAATTCCCACCGCTCCACTCTAACTTACAGCCCACTCATTTTGGCTTCATGGAGTCTGCTATGGTCACTGATCCAGGAACAGTCGACACTCCCAGGGGAGGATTACTAAAGCACAGTGGCCTCACCATTGCATGAAATGTACCCATTTCAGGTTCTCTCTAAGAAATCTTTGTGTACTGTAAAATGGGGGGTGGGGTGCGGTGAACAGCATCAAATAACTTCCACTGCTGATACTGTATATAATTTTTTTCTCACAAGTCCATAACTTCTCCCCAGCGACCTTCGCCCTGCAGAAACACGCAGAGCCAGCCTGCTCTGCTCTCACATTTAACAAGGTGAAAAGTGGTGGGGAGGAAAAACTTTTCTCTCTCCTAAAATTAGTTTCTGGAAAATGAGGAGAGCGCATGTAGTAAATTACACTAACAAGGGGACGCCATCCTCTTATCCTGCCTTAAATCACAGCAGGCTGTGTGAGTACATTCTCAGTCCTGCTCCGCAAGCCGAGTGCAGAGTTTCACCTCCGCAAACAGGAACTCTGGGAACGAACCAACAAATAAATACACCTCAGCGGGGAGATAACTCATAGCAAACCAAACCAGTGAGAGCGGGAGACGGGGACAAGGACCCTCTCAAGCGCACAGTATGAGGTGTGAGTGTGCGCACAGAAGTACATGTGGTTTAGAGCAGATTGGACATACTAGAAGAAAGTATGCCTTTCTACAATATTTGATAACCTGCTCTGGAATGCAGCTATTTTCTACACACACATACACATGCATGCATGCAATTTCTGCTCCTCCTCCTCTGCTGTGTGTGACAGTTGATTCACTCATCATCAGATGAGATCATTCAATAATCGTGCACAGCGATAACACACTTTAATGCGGACATTTGGAATAATTTAGTTGGAAAGTAAATAAATGAGTAATCAGGGGAGGCAGATGTGTACACATCTTCAAAAGGATGGCAATTTCTAAGGTTTAGGTCTGCTTATATCATTAGTTTTGTGTAACTGGACTCCTTAAAGTCTGCTCATGCTCCTTGCCATGTGAATTAACGTTGTGATTTTCTGTATTTATCGCCCTCTTTGCCACTTCCTCTGCCTTACATACCTTCTCTACCTCTTTCCTTATATCTTAAGTCCTTCCCTCTACCTCCATCTCTCCTGCCCGGTGAACTGCTGCTGACCTCTGTGCTCCTGTCAGTGATTAATGCCCCCCTCCTGTACAACCTCTCATCCCATTCAGAAAAAAGGGGCACACTTACTGGAGATGGGGATCATAGTCTGATAGTCTTGCTCCATCACTGCTCAGAGATATGCGAACGATAAGAGAGGTGAGATTTAGCAGTCGGTGTGCTGCTGTCATTTTAAAAGCCTCAAATGCACATTAATTTATGTGAAATCATCCCACTCTGACCCGATGAAACAATGAACTTATTATTTCTCCAAGTGACCTGTTTAAAACTTTGGATCAGTGTGCATTTTTTTAATAAGTACATATTGCACAACAGATATTGTTTTAAAGCCGAAAAGATCTCAGATTGGTGCATGAAAATCTGTGATATTAACCTTTTCAAACTGACTTCAAACCAGTGAGAAGAGCTCTGAGAAAAAGTCTCCAATGTAAAATTACAAAAACTGGCCTAACTTTGGAAGACAGGAGTATTTTGATGCAGGGCTGCTCTCTTTCATACTTAGAAGCTGATTGAAATTGAAGTTTTCAGGGCTTTTCAAAAAGATCACGCTAAGAGTAGAATAGATCATTATTATCGTTATATCAAGTTGCTCTGTTTCCTCTGAGAAATATAAAAATAAATTGACTCTAAAGTTCTCTACCTACCTCAGGCTGCTGGTAAATCAAGTAAGACTGTGTTGAAAGCATGCATGTATAGCATGTTTTTGCAGTACACAGACACGTGCACACATTTTACAAGTCCAAGTCCTCTGCCTGCTCTAGTTTGGTAGAGAGGGCTTTCTTTTTCTAAGTCCATGGTTAAGGAATACCAGACCACCTGTTGGCTAGACTTCAGACATAGAGACAGATAGACGGCAAGTAGGTAGACATGCACACACACGTAAACACAGACAAGCAGATGGAATATCAGTGTGTGTACCATGATCCTGTTACTTGGTTAAACAGAGATTCACTGTAGAGTCTCCGAAGACCAAAAATCATTGGTTTGATTTGACAGAGGATTCCTCACAAAGTGATATGCAGTCACGCTAGTGCGTATGCACACATGACCAAATAAACAATAGATTAATGAAATCAAAGGACCACTTCTCAATGTATAAAGTGCTCTGTCTCTTTCTCTTTCTGAAACACAGCCCTACTTTGTTCAGGATGTCTCTGTAGAGCAGACATGGCGCTGGTCTGTCAGCAAAGTAATCACCACCTCCAACTTCTGCCGTCTCAGGTTTACATGCTGCGTGACTATATTCGCCTCTGTGTATTTGAGCAGATGTGTGGCCGCTCATTTGCTAATTTCCTATCCACATTCTAATCAATGCAGATAAGTCTTTTGGCCTCGTTATTTTCATCTCAAAGCTGGCCTAACCTTGAATCCATGATGGCATCCGGAGTTGAACGCCGGCTTTGACCTCTCTCTGCATCATTCTTTCTGTTTCTTCAGCTCAGAACACTGCCAATTGTTACCTGTGATGTTTGCCCAACCCCCTCAAGCAAAAGTGTAGATTGGAAAAGCTCTTTTGGCCCTGCAAAGATCCTGAATTCTCAGTGAAGCGACTTGATGCCTGAGGCCTCCACAGCAGACACTAAGAGCATGAAGGTTTTGACAATTTGTCCCCCTGACCCCTGCTAACCCGCAGTGGCAGACTTCACAAGCCTCTGATCTTTCCCTTTGGCTATCCCCAGCTCAACCACCCCCACCCCTTTCAGACTTCAGATCACCGCTGGTGTAGAAGTGCTTGCTTAAGTTTGTGACCTGCTGAGTTTGTACACAGATCTGCTGAAAGAGACTTCCAGTCCTGAGGCCACTGGCTGTTGTAGGATTGTCATCTTTTGGGCGAGGAGACAGAGATAAGGGACAAGAGATGTGGGAAGTAGAGAGGTCACGTGAAAGGTGAGAAGGCACTTGTATGGATATTTTAATGTTAAAAGGAAAAGAGGTAGTAGTGCTGAAATAAGCAAACGAGCCAGTTAGACTGGGACGTGTTTTAACTCCTCTGTCGCAAAAAATGGTTTCAGCATCATAAAAACTCAATTTTATGCATTAACAAGAGCTCTGATAAACCATGATTAGCATGGGACCATTTAATGAATTAAATAATGAAATGAATTAAATACTGTTGCGATTTGTCAGCACTTTGAATCTACAGTTTGCTTCTGCTCACTTGACCTGCTCTTCTCATCATATCATAAACTGTCAGATAGATAGATAGATAGATAGATAGATAGATAGATAGATAGAGATAAAGATAAGTTAACTGTCTTGGAGATGCATCTCAATGTAATAACCGTGTCCATCCACGATATCCCCAGGTGTACCAGACCCCAAAAACCACTTAATCAGCTTATGGTCACAAGCGATTAAAATTGAATATTTGTGCAGCTGCACAACTTGGAGTTGAAGCAGAGGGTTTTACAGTACAGAGGGAGTGTAAATGAGTTTTACAGTGCAATGGAGAGAGAGCAGGAGTCTGAAGGTGAACAAGACTAATTTGTTCTCAGAGGGGGATAGATGGTTTGTCAACTCATGCATACGCACACACACACACACACACACACACACACACACACACACACGAGCATACACACCTTCTGTGCACACATCACCTACAGTAGGCATACGGTGACAAATGAGCATTATTGCAGGCATGTGGACTCTCACGCACGTACAACCACACTCGCACACATCGCCTTCACCTCCATCCCTCACTCCCTCCATCTTTCTGTGTCTGTCACCACCAGAGGATTATACAGCGGGATACCTTACACCGCTGTTGCAAAAAAATGTAGCCTGGAAAAGCTTTACTCTAAGCGAAAACACAACCATTCATCTCCCTCCATCTCTGTGCTCCCTCGTTGCTCCCTCACTCTTTCTTTTCCACCTCCTCTTTGTTTCCCCACACTTTTTTACCGTCTCAGGTTTTCTCGGGAGCGCTACAGATGGAGCACCGTGGTAGAAAACCCTATCCCTTTGTTTTGTGCTTACTTATTCAGTTACATGGGCATGTGGGATTTCTGAAGTTTAGATTAATGTAGTTTCGCTGTGCTAATTATGTCAATGTCCGGCTGCGGTTTAGTGATAATAGAGGGCGTAATACTGAAAAGGAGAAAAATTAGGGCTCATTATTAAGATAAATAAAATGTTTAAAATCCAGGAAATATTGATGTTTATTTTGAATATAAAATATGTCCAGAAAATTGGATAATAATAATGAAAATCGGGGAAAGAACAGATCATTGCGTTGCAGCAGTTCAAATATTTCTTCTTCTTCTTTTTTCAGTTCCGATACTGATTTGGCAAAACGGGTCAGTGCATCACCAACATTTAATCCACAACAATTCTGATGTTGGATCAAATATTTAAGTCATTTGTCAAGCAAAACTAGTCTAAAAGAGCTGCGTCCAGCCTCTGAAATGTGAAAGTGTATTTTTTCTTTTTGCAAGGTGCATATTGTTCTACTTTTAAAATGTTTTACTCTCTTTTTTAATGTTTACTGTAAACAGAAGAGGAAAATAATCAAAAATCAATAGTATTTTGTGCAGAAAGATGGCTAAAACTAAAAGCATCCTACAGGGCAGAATCTTAAGTTAACGAGTTTAATAAGATAGTAGGTGTACTTCATCAAATGTAAGTGTACTTGCTCAAATTGTAATTTAACTGTTTAAAGTGTTTTTAGAACTGACAAGGGGCCGGCGTTTAGCTCAGTTGGTAGAGCAGCCGCCCCATGTGCGAAGGCTCAGTCCTTGCTGTGGAAGCCCAGGGTTTGAATCCGACCTGTGGCTCTTTCCCGCATGTCATTCCCCGTCTCTCTCTCCTCGCATTCCTGTCACTCTTCAGTTGTGTCTATCAAAAAAAGCTTGAAAAGGCCAAAAAAATTATCTTCAAAAAAAAAAAAAAAAACACTAAGAAAATGTACATGCAAAAAGAGCATGACACACACATAACACAACAATAAAATAAAAACCTCCATTGATAAGTTCTATGATTCAGTGGAGGTTCCGATTTTTAAAAAGTAAGATGGAGAAAATAACTGTTTTCTTAAAAGTTAAATGTAATGTGTTAAGTTGCCACTTAATATGCAAAGTAATCTGAACACACTGATGTGTTACCACAGACAGAGATGATGTGTATGTTCTGTTCAACCCAGAGGAAATTTTTCCTTCCTAGCCAAGAAACATCTGCAACATCTAAAATCTCAAAACACCATGCAGGATAACTAGCATGTGTTCCTCGCCTCAGGCGCCTGAAGAGCTTCCAGTTTCCTTATGTTTGGTTATGAGTGCTGTGACATGGTCTTCGGCCCCACTCCCCCCACACACATTTACTGAATTTGTATATTGCCTGCATAATCTGTGAAATCTGTCTCAGAGCAGGTGTGTGTATGTTCTAGTGTGAAATCCTATCCAACCCCGAGGTGCCATCTGAGACGTTTAACAGACAAGTCTCTGCAAATATCCCTCTCTGGCTTTTACACAAACATAAACATACACACACTTACACAATTCTTGTTCTTCTGCCTCTTGCTCTGAATTTCAGTCTTGATTTCAACTTGATGAGTGTGCAGACAGACAGCCAGGAACAGGACAGTCACTGGCTGTTGAAAGTGTGAAAGAAATGCTGACTGATCACCTTCCAACGTGTGTGTGTGTGTGTGTGTGTGTGTGTGTGGTGGTGCTCTCCAAAGCATGCAAGAATCTGCCTGGTAAAGATTGTGTGTTCCCTACTGCTGAAAGGATTAAATGATTTGATAATCAACAGAAAAATCAATATAGATGCTCTGAACAGATGTTTTGTTCTGATACTGATACGTCAACCCCGATGGCTTAATAAGGTGAATATTATAACTGACACCGATCTGGCGAAAAAATCAATTACTTAAATCCTTAATAATGAATTTAATCAAAAAATAAAATTATTACATTGCATCACTAAGTTTCTTCTTCCAGTTCTTCGAGGGGAACCATCTTCTATCTTCTCTTTCTGATGCCCTTGCTCTCTTTCTCTCTCACACACACATAGAGACAGGAATCCCAGGTATGCTGTGTCCATGAAGGGCAAAACAGCGCTGTGTGTGTGTGTGTGTGTGTGTGTGTGTGTGTGTGTGTGTGTGTGTGTGTGTGTGTGTGTGTGTGTGTTTGAAACTGTCCTGCTGCTCTGGGCTGTGATATGATGTGCAGATAACAGCACAGCCGAGATGAAAGCTTTGAAACATCTTTATCTCTTCTGCTTGTTCTTAGCTACATGTCTTTGTTTCTGCTTTTTCCTCCGGCAGTGTGATGAAAGTTTTTCTGTCATGACTTTGACATCATTTTTCAGTAACCGTTAAGAATTTCACTTTATTGCTCTTTTGCCGATTGCTGTCAGCTTGAGAGTTATTCCACTGAATTACTAAAGAGTCGATTTCATTAAGTCATAAAACACTTATATTCTAGAGACATAAACATGATATTGTATTTGTACTCCATTTCAGGGTGTTACAATAGCATACAGTTAAGTCTGTATGGATTATGAATATGCATATATTATGTATTTTATTTAAAAAGTCACCCTGACTACAATGACATAATGATATCTTGCATGTCTCATTTATGCAAATAATACAGTAATGTCTTTAAATAGCTCATGGTTAGGTACAAATATGGTTTAACATCTCAAACATAATTTTTCACAAGGTCTTTAAAGGAAACGATTGACCCCCATCTTAAATCCATGACCCAGACTAAAGCAGGCTTACACGAAAGAGAGAGCTCTACCAGAATCGTTGGTCCTGGACTTATATGGACACTTTCCCATACATCGTTTAGACCGTGGACGCATCCAACCAACTGCATACATAACTCAGCAGTGTATTTATTTTTTTGTCTAGTGAAGATCTTAAGAATGGGCCCAGAGGGCAACCCCATGCACTCCTTCATCTTTTCTGCCCCTTCCTCCCTTTACTTTTTTACTCTCCCCTTATAGCAAACCCACATCCTCCTGCTTTTCCTCAACCCTTGTGGGTTGGCCAGAGAGAGATCCGGCGATGATTAACCTTTAATTAATTGCTCTGAGGGCTTGTTTTTTCTGCCTGCTTGCAACCAGATGCTTGTTAACTGTAGCCAGCAACAGAAAGAAGGCCTCATTGACCCACCTGCTCTCTAAAACTCCCAGCCAAATGATGCTGTAAGTGGCCCATGCATGAACCGGTGACATGCTTTAAAAGATTCTGACATAATGCTCCGTGCGTGCTTTCTTTTAACTTTTAACTGACCCCACTCACATGCCCTGATGGATGCCAAAATACTACATCAACACAATTATATTACAGTAATATTAAAAAATGTCCTTATTTGGATGTTTAACCATACATTTTGTCTCTTTCAGAGAAACAGGGCAGTGCATCAATGTAACACGTTTATCAACAACAAATAGGAGAGACTATGTTCATTTTTCTTGATTCTGTTTGTGATGGAGCACTAATACAAAGTCATGCCATGCTTGCATATACACACGATTGCACAGCTGATCCTGTCTGTTGAGATGAAAAGCCTGGCTTCTGTTGATATGTTTAAGCCTGATCGTATCAGTCTCCCTGAGATCCCTCGAGACTTACCTCGTAGGTATTCATACTCTGTGTCATTTGACCGGTCAAGCCAAAGTAGCACTAACTGCAATTAAAGCACATTATCTTTCTAGATATCTTTGCTCATGATGACCCTGCAGATAAGACATCATACTGTATGTGGCCTGCTGAAATTTTGCGTCTGTAATTGGGTCCTTTTTTAAACTGGGACAGCTGACGAGGAGAAATATTTTAATGGCCCTGCAAAGGATCAGGGGTATGAATAGCAACCCAGACATGTGAGGCCTTTACTGCCTTAGATACTTTACATCTAAATGGAAGATGGTATACAAGTGTCAAAAGGTTAAAAAAAAGATGTTTGATATGATGATATACTGTATACTATATTATACCCTGAGATTGAGTAAGCTAGGCCTTTGTATCTGTGGTTGTATTGAGCCACTGCAAATGAATAAGCAGGACTGTATCGATATCTATATCGATATCTGATATAAAATGCTCTTTAGGCAGCTATCAACACCGGGACAGAGAGTTCAGGAAGAAGTAGGAGAGCTACTGCATAGCATGAGGTTGAATTTGCCTGAATAAAGCCTCAGTGTGTTTTTGTTGACCAGTTAAGAGTCTCCCAATATGTTAGCATTCTCTGGCTTTGTCCCAGAAAAAGTAGCTTCGCTGTGAAAATGAGCAACAGCCAGCTCGAACCTCTCTCTTTCTCTCTGTCTTTCTACTTTTTACTTTCTCATTTCTTTATATTTCCCCCACTGCCGCCCCTAGACATCTGCCCAGTTCCTCTGGATGTGTAATTTGCCATAGCTCTCTTTGCTCCAGCCAAATTCTTCACCTGAACTAAGTCTTGCTATGAACTCCCCCCTGCTTCCACCAGAGCATCAGTCATTCATGCTCCACTAAGATGAAGAGGGGAAATGGGAGGAAACAATGAGATGGAGGGTACCCTGTGGTGTGGCGAGCCAAAGCAAATAACATGTATCATGTGTGTTTGGATTTGGCCTTTTGACCCATGTCGCATGATAACCAAAGTCTCCCACCTGTTCTCTTAATCTCTTCTCAGTCCTGTATGTGTTCTTTCAAGTTAGAAACCATGATGAGGATTGTTTTTGACGTTTAAATTCAAAGGTACTTTCAAGCACAGAAGTGAATCTTTCTGTTTTCTTTCTCTGTATGTTATGTCGTTACACGTTATATTGTTTCCTTCTTGACATATGTAAAAGAAATGACATGCCATGCAAAGTAAGTTATGCATGTCAAAGCAGAGGGAGATGAAGCATTCTCAACCCCTCTGGCAAAATATGATGAGTCAAAGCAACGTCGACTCTCATTAAGCAAAGAAAGTCCAGGCCTAGTCCATGGAAGGATCACATGAACTTTAATGCAGACTTAATAGACATATATCTCCTGTCAGAACTTGGCAAGAGAGATGAGCATAACACACCCACTTTAAGCATCCTAGTCTGTACATAGGGCTGATCCCAAATCTGGGAGTAATTTAACAAAGTGGTACAAACGGGGGCAGTACACAAAGATGATAAATGCAGCGAGGCTCAAAATTACCCACCCACCACACATATCCACACACAGGCACACCTCAGCCACCTTCTACTCATACAGTGAGACACCAGCATCAGACTAGTGTGGAAACCTACAGACTGCTGCTCCTACTCCTATTATTGTCTCATTAGCATATTTTCCCATAACAATCCGAATAGTTCTCTGGGAGTAAACCCCCAAACATTCACCAACACCCCCACCCCTCCGTCCATGCCCATCTGTCCGAGGTTGACCTATTAGGAGTGACCTTTTCGACTGGTTGGATGCATGGATGCAGTCGGCTGTTTTATTAGAAGGTATCAATGTCACAATCTCACACAAACAACCCCGCAAGCAGCTATCGAATGTCCAGTTTCATGAAGACTTTGGACCTGGCTGTGTGCTTTCTCTTTCAGTGAGCTCCAGCTTGCCTTTATTATGAAGAGCTGTTACTACAGGGCATTCAATAGGCCCTTTGTCTTGTGTGTGTGTGTATGTGCGTGTGTGTAAATACCGTCATGTACACTGCAGTATGTGACCCTGAAGATACACTCTCTCTTCGTCTGAATGATATATGATATAAATATGATTTATCTTCTAGTGAAAATGGAGGACTTGTGTAATACTGATAAAGTTTTGAAGTGTGTGTGTGTGTGTGTGTGTGTGTGTGTGTGTGTGTGTGAAAATGAAATTTGGCATAGTTCCTGTGTGTGCTGTCCAGAGATTTAATTTCAGATTTTTAGCCACTGCAACTGCTTGACTGCCTCAGAGTTTGCTGTATGCTTTACGGCTGCAACAGTTATTTTCTATATTGATTAGCTTTTTATAGCCATTTATTTTTTTGTCATCTTTGTCACTTTCAATCAAACCAGTGACAATTGCAACCATGTGGGCAGTTTTGCAATGGGGGTTGGAACTGGGCATGATAGGGTGTGTCTGCCTTGGGTTCATCGCTGAAGCAGCTTAAGGACACCAAGTATTTTGATCAAGGGTTAGCAGTGTCAAGAAATGCAGCGCATAAGAAATGTGGCATTACAGATCCTTCATTGTGACATGTAGAACTGGAACGATTATTTGATTGATCAGCAATCAATCATTGAAGTCATTTTGAGTGAACTTTCTGCTTTCCATAGTCCTATATTAATATTCCTGGGCTTGCAACAGCATTTTTCACAGTTTTTCTACTGATTTATAGACTAACATACATGTCAAGAACATTGTAGAATAATGATCAACAAATGTAATTGTTAATTGCAGCTCTTGTGGTATTGCTACTTCAAGATATGTGAAGTATCTGAATGCTTAATGCAAACAGGAGACACATATGTGACTGACAATAATGCAGAGACTAAAGGAACAATTGTTCGCTGAGTGAGTTTACTGGCTGGGTTGCTTGGAATCCAATGATTCATTAGTTGGACATCAGCTTAACTTAATTACTCTGGACGTCATAAAAAGTACATTTGTAATCTTTGGGCTGCATTCTCTAGCCCTGCTGTCACTAGACTGTGTGTATGTGCTGGTAAAACAGGCCTATTCTTTTCTTCTATGATGAATTATGCTCTATCTCCCAGATGTGAAACATCATCTTGTTTTTGTACATTTTGCCTGTGTTTAGAAGAAACAGAAAACTGATTGACAATTAATAATAAGATGCTTTGCCAAGAAAAAGATGGCAGAAGAATAAACAGACCAAGGGGTCTATAATTTCTGCATTTGTACCCTCTATGTTTGTTTGTGTGTGTGCGTGCATGCAGGACTGAGTCAAACTGACAGAAGCTTTATTTAAAGGCAGCTGGATACTGAGCTATTACTAGAGAGCTGGTTGTAAAATGAGCAGGAATGTTGCTGCTGGGTCCTGTGAGGTTTTCATCAGGGTGGGAGGTGTAATGACAGCAACAAGGCCTCCCCTAAAGGAAAACAATGAGTGAAACAGAGGTAAGACATGAAGGGTCGTGGAGAGATGAACAATGGTTCTATAGGTAGAAAATGTGCAGAGATTAGACATAGCGGCTAACTGTGAATTCCACAGCAAATCGTCATATTACCACACGGTGCACCAACAGCTGATGGGTCCCGTTAGGATGTCCTTGATGTAAACTCTAGAGACAATAGAGAGTCTAAAAAAAGGAGTAGAAGAAAATAGCAGAGCACTCTAACCTGTAGTTTGCTAAGAGATGAACAAAGATAGTGAAGATAAAAGAGGCATCTCGTTTACTTCACTTATCAACAGTAGCAGCAGGGAGTGGTTGGGAGAAGCCTGACAAGGCAGTAAATAACTGTCTGATTGGTTTTCGTCTGTCAGCCTCTTTTGTCAGCAAAAGGTGGCTGGAGGTGTCTAGACATCTGAGAGGGGAATTTTTTAAAAAAAAGCTTATTGAAAGATTGACAGATTTTTGTAATTTTATTACAGGTGTTAATTAGGTTTCATCATGCACAAGTTAAATAAAACAGCTCGGCTTTCATGACATTTTTGGGGTATTACGTCATCTGGGTGGTTTAATTTCCTTGTCGTGCTCACAGGGGTTCAGAGCACAAATAACACATGGAGGTAATGGAGATGTCTAAGTTAGCTTATATTAAAAAAAGGTTATCTAACTAATGATACCCGACCTTCCTTTAACACACGCACAGAAATGAAAATGTACATGGATTTTTGGACTGGAGTCTGACAGAGGCTGCCAACTCCATAAAACCTGATGTTAAAACTATTTTTAATTTTGATTTATTAAGGGAAAATGTACACTGACCTGGTCCACAAGTTAATCGGAACAAAGAACTGAGCTAATAAAAAAATTACACACAAAACATGCATACATGCAGCATGCACACTCTGAAAAGCAGACAGACGGCAGATCTTTGCCAAATTAGCCACATGCCAACCAGAACAACTGCCCTGAGGGGGAGTAGGGTAAGAGAGAGAGAGAGAGAGGGAGAGAGTGTGCAGAGGGCGGAGGTAAAGTGAACTTTCCAGCTGTTACCGTATCATGTTTGACATCACTGTCTTGTCTTCCACCCACCAAAGAGCCTTTAGATTGACACACACCACAAACACACACACTCACACAAAAGTTTATTGGTTCCAAATTGCCTCGAGGGATTTTTCCTAAAGTAGCTTTTATCTCATGCACACAAAAAGGCAGTCATACACAGGTATGTGCAGTTTCTGTTGTTCTTTCTCTCCTTCCCACACACACACACACACACACACTCCACATCAATCCATAATATTCCTCTTTAGGAGTGCGAAATTACAGGTTAGTCAAAAGAAAAGTCTACTCAGTCAGCATTTTTTTTTTTTTAACTGAATGTCCTCTAAACCATTCTTGACACATGCACATCTGAATACAAATGTCCTTCTATTTTTCTCTCACACACACCTGCAAACACATCAAGTCACACTGCCAAACCCCAATGAGCCTGCACACCCCTTTCCTAAAATATACTTACCTTGACATGCCTCCCAAAACACAAACACACGCTGCTACAAGCATCAGCACACTCAGCACACAAGGATGCCCAGTTATTGTAAAAACATGTCAAGGAGCAGATCATGTGGAGCAATAAGAGACGGGTTACACTTTCAGGTATACCCTCTTTCTACTTCTTCATTTGTTATTCTTAACACGTGTTGACGTGTTGTCGCCAAACACCCTTTCACAGAAGTGTTAAAAATGACACATGCTTTTACACAGTGCTGCTTTTGGATCTTTACTGCTTCAGGAATGGACTGCCCCACCTGTGATCACATTATAGCCTGAGCAGGGTCTTGTTCTGCAGGATGATGTGGGCGCCTGGGGCCTCGCTCCTGCCCCGTTTACTCACCCAGCTTCCCAGCTCTGCCACAGCAGCTTGTAAAAGTCACGGCGAGTGTGAAAATTAAAGAGATGCATGCTGCTTTTATGAGCTTTCTTTGACTTTTTCCTCTCTCTTTCAGGTCTCTGCCACCACCCCTTTCTCCTCCTTCTGTCTTTCTTTTGCTTTCGTCGCCTCCTGCTGTGAGGGTGAAAGTGCTTTGTGACACACAGTTTGGTTTGATTAGTCATTACAAACTTTTCTTTGCTCTATGCCTTTTACTGTCTTTTCCAGTATTCATCCTTCCCATCCTTTCACCAGTCCTCTGGTCTCCCCAGATATGGTTTACAGTCCAGAGACCTCTCTGTCTCAATTCTCTGATCTCATTTTTCAACGGGCCATTAAACCAAGATGATTCACTCTGCAGTGTGCAACCAGGAGTACAGCCGACCTTTTGACAAGCTTTTCTAAAAGACGTGAAAAGCTCTTGTCAGAGAACTACACAAGGTTTAATATTACCCCAGAGATTGAGAAAGATGTAGCCAGCCAACGTGTTGATCAGTCAGGAAAATACGGTCATAAATACGGATATACAATCACCCTCAGATGGCACACACTGTCAACCACCATTCATGAATCACCATCAGAATGACAAGCCATTCTCAGTTTTCCTGCTTATTTTTTGCAGTTATTCCAGGGCACGGCATCTCCGAAGGCCTCTGGGGATAATGACAATGTTAGCGACATGCGTAAACCCTGCAATCGGATCTGGCTCCATGCTGCCCAGCATTGCCAGGCTGTATGTCTGAGCAGACGGATGGAGCGTGATGCCAAATCTGTTAGACAGCAGTCTGAAAGGCAGTTTTCCACAAGCTAGACGACTCAGACTGGCGATTATGCCGCTGCTTTTTATAGCATTTCTACTGGAGTGACATATTTTCAATCATTATGACCAGTCAGCAGGGGCTCAAGTGTAAAGTACCCTTTAGTGAAGTGGCATCCAAGCAATTATGAATGGTGTTTACGGTTGAACAGTGCTGTGCTTGCTATACAATGCATCTATAGCACCATTCACCATGGTGGTGTAAGAGAGCTAGTGGCCTTTCAAGTTTCAATTTGATCCCAGGGCGGCCTAAATTATGGCAAAAAGTTCTGCATAGCAATGATATAAACCTTACTATGAGTATTTGGCCTGCTGGTGGAAGCCAGGCTGTTGTCAGCCTGTAAAAGTTTAGGAGACCTCTCTCTTTACGGGACTGCACTGGACTGCACTGGGACTGTCCTTGTTGGAAGCAGCAGTCAGAGCTTGTTGCAGTCACACCTCTGTACATGAGGTGAAAAGGAAAATGAGAAAGTTCAATGTTACTAAAGCAGGAACAACTTTATGTTTATACTCACTTATAGCAATGAATACAGGATATTGTCAAGATATGTCAGATAAAACACAAAAACATACACTTACACGCATCCAGACAAATGTGTATGAATTGTAATATGTCTGCCAGGAACACCAGAAAATATCCAGGGCTTCATCAGAGGGGGACGAAAAGGTAGAAAGATCCTTTGAGCAACATTAACAACCTACAATATGCTCCATAGGCCCAGATTCTGGTGTTTGGACTATTTTTACAGCCTAACTACCTGTGTTTGCCCGCCACAAATCCATATTACCCAACATCATATAGGAAGCCGAAGCAATTTTTAGGACCTTGTAACATCTGGCAGTGGCAAAGATACATAAATAGTGAGATCAGGGCTTAGCTTTTAAATGGTACAGGTCTTCTAATGTTACTGGATGAAGAGTTATGGGCGGGTAAATAATTGGGTGTAGATTTCAGCAGCACCCTCGTTATGTTTCTGCTGCTTACAGTACTGTACATACTTGAACCCTGTCTGGGTCTTTTCTTTTGAAGTCTTGGACTTGTTTTGCTCTTTTGCCCGTTTTGACTTGAACTTGGTCTCCATCACCACTGAATATTAACATTACTTTGGTCTAATTTAATGTTTCAGTTAGGCATTCAAAAAAGAAAAGGAGTATATGATATCTGTGGTCATGTCAGAGATCCGCAAATCTATTGTTTCTGATAAAGCAACAATTGAATTGCATTTGCATTTGGAGTGCTTACTTTCTTGTTTGGTTGCGAAGTACAATTCAAGTCTCTTTGTTCAAGGTTTAGACTTAATGAATGTGGTCTTGAGTACAATCCCAGAAAAAGGTTTAGAACCCACATTTCTTCCCCCTCTGTATTCTCCTTTTGTTCTGTCAGTCTTGGGCTTCAGTATTCTTATCTTGAAGCAGAATAGCATAAGTGTTTTAAGACCAATACATAGACCAAATATAATGAGAAAATCATGAACGCCTTCACACAGTCAGCACAAAATGTATTAGAAAAGCCATGTGTTTTGTCATACTCTGCACTGGAAGAGTAGGCGTAGTTAATAGGGGGATGGATGTTTTGGTTTTAGACATTCGTGAGGCATTGAGTGACTTCTATTGTGCAGCAAAGAACTTCATTGTCATTGAGAAAGAGATTGCAGTATTAGGCTGAGTATAAATGGAGGATTGTAGGATTAATTTAGCACAGATGCTTGGTGTGGAACAATGGCCATCGCTATAATAGAAACAATAAGGCTGCGGTCAAGTACACCAAATTGAGCAAATGCAACAGTGGTGGTTAATATGGACTTCAGTAGTAAAGTACAGTCAGTAAAAAGGGTCAGCAGGGCAGAGGCCAAGGCTGACTACTATCTGATAACCCTGGCTAAGCTCCTCAAAAGTTAGCTTTATTGGTCACACCCTCATTTTTGCACTTCATGAGGGTTAATGGTGCGAACCAAACATTATTAGTGTTATGGCTTCTGTTCTGGGTGCTGGTCAGTAGCCTAGTTTGACCTCTTTGTGGATAGAGAGATTCATACGTGGATAATATTGGAAGCATAGTGAGTTTACCATAGGGGTTCAATAAAAAATAAAAAATAAAACATGAAGCTTAGCAACATCATGGCAAACAAGGGATGCAGTGCCCATTCACAAGCCCTCATGAAAATCCCTTATCGCATGAAATGAGCATGTCAGATTTTCCTATTGAGGTCAGCGGAGAGCATTTGGGTTTGGCTGTCTCACACTAATATCCCTACTATGGTAGGGAAACTTCTACTCTTGTTTCAGCAGGGTGTTAAGAAGTAGAAGTCATTTTATCCATTCAGAAATACTGGGAAGATAATGTGCAATGACAGTCATATAATGTGAAGAGTTTATTAACTACTTAGCTTGCCATTTTCTTGCATTAAGCATTCTCTCAATAGTAGGAATATTAATGGAAAGGCTTTAACACAATGTTCCTGGTTGTGTTAACTTAGAGTGAAAACTAAGGAGCCATTTGTAAGCTTCATGTTGGCTTGTATTGCTCAACATAAACATTTAGTTTAAAATGAAATAAAAGCTGAAGTATAAACTGAATTGCAGGAGGCTTGCCTTTCAAGATACTGGATTAGTGTTGTGCTGCATAGCCAAAAGAACAACACAGAGCAGGATCTGGCTGTCCAGATAGCCATCAAAGAAAATGAAAAGTAATAAAGTGTGTGTGTGCAATGAAAAGCTGAGGCTGAATGTTGGAGATATTTTATTTCTCTACATGTGTGGAGAAGATGAAATTCATTTCTGAGCCTCAGCTATTGTGTTTAGTCTTTCACATTCCCCAGAATCAAAGCCATGGCTCCTGTCTTTATGTTGGACTGCCGTCATAAACTACATTTTATTACAGCTTATCTAGAATTTCAAGTAAGGTGACATTTTGCACAAGTGCAGAGTGAAATGTCCACTATAATGAAGGAATAATAATACAGAGATTTCTCCTAAGTGGATTATTGCACTGAAAGGAAAGGAAGCACAGAAGACACACAAATAAAATATGAAACAAGACATGAAAGGTGTTTGGGGAGTCCTGTAATACAAAATAGTTCTAATTCATTGTAACAGTCGTGTTTTTGGCAACTGCTGTATGTCAAACTCATTTTACAGAGCAGGCGTACATGGTCTTGCTCACTTGTTCCCTTTTTTTTTTTATAAATCCACAATGCATACACAGTGTTTTCGACACTATTCAAAGGCAGACACAGTTGTTTCCTGTGTGTAAATTTACAGTCTGTGCTATAGTTTGATTGAGAAATCACTTAAACTGTCAGAAAAAATAGATCTGAGCTGCATTAACATGGACCCTTTTTGTGCAACAGTAGCAATGGCAGATTTACCCCCACCCTTCACAAAACATATATTAAGAGGTATATTTTGAGGTATTTCAAGTCGTTAATTCACTTCAAAAATGACATCATTTACTTCATCGCTTTGTCATGATGAAGAAACACTTCTAAAAGGAGGAAACTTGGCTTTGGACTCTCACATTGTAAGTCAATATGTTGAAAGATGTTGAATTACCATGAAACAAAACAGTCCACAAGCACAACAAGATAATTTAAGTTTAAATATGTGGTGAAATAAACCTAAAATTTGAAAAATGAACCTGATAAGCATGACAAGGTTCCTGGTTTGCCATGCTTATTATTTTCTGCAGTGTTATCCTTGGGATGGATGTGAGTGGAGTGAGCCAAGGAAGAATATAAAGCAGGAGTTATATGTTGTGGAAAGAAATAGAGGGATGAGATCTCGTGAGGCGAACTGGATTTATAGTCTGTTGTGTTCAACCCTCTGCACAGGGATTCTTATCAGGTCTAACACACAGAAGTTTATTATTTAAAGTGGTGCATGATGAGGTTTCAGTGTTGTGCAACATTTGCACCTGTTGATTATGCTAAAACACGGTTTCATGGTCAAGGTGATGGTTGTGCAACCTCACCATTACTACATGGGGATACTGTATCTTAGTCCCAGGGACACAGTTGTGTCCTTAATTAAACCTCCTACTGAATTTCCCTTGGTTTATCATTTATCGTCTCTGTGCACAATAGTTTCCTTGTTTGGTCCTTTTTGTTGTCTGTTCTCGCTGTTAGCCTGCTTTAGTTGTCTTCTCAGTCCTTCCCAACTGTTGGAACGCTTCAAAGACACAGAGGGTATCAAAGGCTTCGGCCCCAAGTGGCCTCCTCTTCACATCCCTGTGCTTCTCTTCTTCTCTGTCTTTTAACCTCCGCTTTTCCAGCTTTGTTGTTCCTCCCCTCATGTGCAAGTGATTAGACGACAGGGCCGAAGGAAAACATAAGCTTTGTTTTCTAGGCAGCGGGCACGCTCGGAATTCCAGTGGATTTACAGCAGTGTGGATCCCTCAGATCCTAACTGGTTAAATGGGACTCTGGAGAACCTTTCAGCTATCTGCTAACACCATCCAGGTCACTGTTTTTTCTTTGTTCTCTGACCTACTTGTCTACACTTTTCTTTTTTTCTTCTCTCCTGTCTTATTTTATCTTGTCCTCCTTAGATTTTTTCCAATCATCATCTACCTAATTTTCCTCCTGTCCTCTCCTGTCCGCTCCTCTCCCTCCTGTTAAACAGACGAGAAGATACAAAGGTCTATTCATAGTCTGAGTGACTGCTCATTTTCTCCTCATCCCAGCTGTCTTGCCTCACTGTCACTCTGCTTCTAATGAAAGGTCAAGTAGTCACGGATGGTACAGTTGGTGCTATTGTCCCTTTACATGCTACAGTTATGTCTGCTGTTTTGTCATCTGCCCTGAAAGCAAAAACAGAGCACCAAGGGTCTTAATCTGTAATGGCTTGTCCTTGCAGTGACCTTGACAAATAGTGGACTCTCAGTCCAGCTGGACAGCTCTGCGGCTGTTAGAGGGGCCTCATGGGTCTCACCAATTAAATGAAGAAGAGTTGAATGCTCGTATTTGACATATGCATAGATGCTTTCCATGTTAATGTGTTCATGAGCATCATTTCAAGGTGCAGCAAAATACAGACAAATACATGAATACAGACTGAAGTGCAAAAATTAAAGACTGCAGCCACACTAGCAGCTCTGTGAGGTTTTACTAAAAATTACCATCAGCAAGCCAGAGGGTGCATTAGAGTTTGTTGTAATTTTCCAAAACAACTCGATCACACTAACCTTTCATATTCAGAATGCATTTATAAGGCATGAAGAGAAAAGATAAACAGAGACACTGTACATGAATGATTTGCTTCCCTCATAACATTATCTACTGCTGGCTGAGAAAGGTTTCAGCATCACTTAATCATCCTCTACTGCATCAACCCCTTGTTGTCCACCTCATTTATGAACCACATCACTATTATAGGGCTCTCTAAATAAGTAAGTAAGTTATGGAGCAATATAGCCTATCAATGCGATGGCTAAAACTAGCTAGAAAATGAGGTCAGATTGCCTTTAGTATTAACTTGTCAAAAAGAATTTGGCCTTCATTTAAAAAAAAATAAATTCAGTCAGCGATAGAAAATATTTGTTTCATGTGACCCCTGATGCATGCATGCTGCAGGTATCAGGTATAACGATTGCCATGCACAAAAGTTCACAGCCATCCATCCCAATATTTGTTGCAATATTTCTGCTGCCATAGTTTGGTTGGAAATGCATAAAATGTCATAACTCCAAAGTATCAGCTTTTCAGGAACAACCTGAAAAGAAATACAGTCTTCTTTGTTATAAGGCTCAGGGGTTGTAGAATTTATAACCTTTAGAGAAGCATGAAATCCTTCTATTTAGTTTAAAATGTAAAAATCTGAGGAGGTTTTCATCAGGCAACTGTGATATGCTTTGGAACAGACCACCACGTGCACAGACAGTCCAACTTACTAGACCCAAGGCATGCTACACCAATAGGAGAGTGCCAGCCAGAATAGCAATTTCTACCAAAAACAATCAAAGCAAGTCAAGTGTGGATCATAGAGTCCCTCTGGCAGGCCTGCGTGTTGACTGGAGAGTAATGAAAGAATGCAAAAGGGCCTGAGCTCAAATCACGATCCAGTCAAACAAAGGAAGAGTAATAAGGCATTTTGAGAGCAGGAAAACTCTGAGCCTGCAAGTGATTTAAATCAGGGGGGGCTGACGATAGAGAGAAAGAGAGAGTGTGTGTGTGTGTGTGCGTGTGTGTGTGTGCGTGTGTGTGTGTGTGTGTGTGTGTGTGTGTGTGTGTGTGTGTGTGTGTTCATGCATGTGTTAGCTCTCATAGTTTGTATATGCGGTTGTGTAAAGGCACTGTTATCCGGAGAAATCTGTGTGACCGAGCTTGTCTGTGTGTTTCTATCATTGCATGTGCTTGTTTCACAGTCATTTCACTGCATTATATGGTTTCTTAGACCTGGTTGGGTAGTGTGTGTGTGTGTGGGTGTGTGGGTGTGTGTGTGTGTGAGTACACAAACATACAAAAGATAAAGACACACACGCTGCCCTCTAACTATCTGAAACTATGTAAAATTGCAGCTGGAGTGGTTGGCTGGTTGAATTTGACAAGTAAACTGTTTTCAGATTTCAGTTTAAATTCTGTTCAGCTTCATGCCTTCACACGAGGCTATAATACTGTGATCGACCAGGTTTTTCCAAAGAATTTCATTTGTATGTTTTTATACTATGACATCACTTTTTTTATCTTATTGGTTTCACTTTCATCATTATAAGTACAACCAGTTTTCTTCAGAGGTGACTGTCTGGATGTCAGACAGTCGGCAATTAAATACAATGTGTTTATGGGAAACAAATTATGGTAACATGTTGAATTTAAAAGTTTTGAGAGGCATTATTATTTCTTTCCAGGCTAGATTATGTTGAATCTTTATGTAGCTGTCATTATGTCTCATGTGTCTTATGTGAGAGTAGGTTAGTGTGCACATATGTGAGGTTTTACCTTTGAGTGCTCGACTGGGCTTTAGTCAGGATGGTAAAAGAAGAAGAAGAAGAAGAAGAAAAGAGCTTAAGGTCGCGTCAGCTGTTTATTTGACTTTGAACTGGGTTCAATAGAAAAGTGTAAAAGCACCACAGAGCGAAACAGGGGCTGTGATTCTAACACGGCTTTTGTAAAGGTAAACATTTCGTAGTCTTTGTGTTGGAAGATTTAATATTTGTTTAAGACTTTTTCGGAAAATCATAACATTAAATCCATCCAGTGTGTAAGATTTAGGGGGCTCTATTTGCAGAATATGACAGAAATGGAACATAATATACAGACATGTGTTATTATTAATGTATAATCACCTGGAAATAAGAATTTTAAAAGCCTTTTTATAGCTACAGATGCTGCATCTTTTGAGTCTGCCATGTTGAACTACTGTGGTCGTAGTTTCTCCTTGACGTTAGGAAGGAGCAGGTAAGGCGAGGGGTTTGCAGTCAGCTACAATAGTACTAGATGACACTAAATACTGCACATTGGTCCTTCATTGATGCAACATAAGATGCCTTTTTGGACCGTGGAGTTATGTTAAAATACAGCAACCTGTATCTGTTACCAACAGTGTAAAGGGAATGAATGCTTAACACAATGGGAGATAACTGCCAATGAGAAGTTTCAATCCAATATCAAAGTGACTCACACTTTTACCAAGCTGCCATTGGCATTAAGTTACAAAGTGCTTTAGTGGCAGTGAAAATATAAAAGCCCTTAATTGTAGAAAAATTATTATTTAATAGCAATAATTTAATAGACCACTGTTTTCCAAAATGGATCTGTAGTTTTTTGTTTCACTAGTAAAATAGGATTAAACAGCTGTAATGCTCTCTGCTCTTTTGGCTCTGTGTGTGTTTACTCAGACAAAAAATGTAAACTGCCAACTTTGATTTATGGCTGAGTAATGTAACAGCTCCCTCTCATACATGGCTACAAGATTTTATCATATGCCTTTGCTATTTCACATTGCCATTCCAGGTAAACCCAAAAGTAAACATGCTAAGCAGTGTGCATTATAGCAAACGTACACATACTGCACACACATGAATGTGGTAAAGTTTGAGACACTTTCTTTAATGTTGTGTTGTTCTTAGTGTGTTAGCGTCTCACAAACAGGCTGAGTTGAGCTGTAAATGTCATCAGCGGTCATTTCACGATTCAGCTTTGTGTGCTGGACTCATCAGGAGGAAGTCACCACTTCATGAACCTTGACCCTGACAAACATCTGGCTGGAGGTATTGAAAAGTTCAGATGAAGCATCAAGAAGATATCAAAGAATGTTGTAAATTATCTGAAAAACACTATCAACTTTTTAACTTGAGTCACACAGCTGGATTATGTCAAGATCTTTTTATATTATGTAAGCCAAAATGAATAATCAGTGTGGGAAACCAGTAGACTTAGGAAATATATTTAAGGTACTTAAATCACTAATTACATATTGAAATGTATCTGATAATGGTCCAAGAAGAAGGGATTTACACATCCTTGAAGGATAAGTCTGGTAATATTCTGTATTTTTTATTGTCCCATCCTAAATCCCATGATGAATATACCCTATTAACAAGTTTACTCCATGCAGCCAAAGCCTGATACAGCTTATTTAGTTCAAAAACTTTTAAAAACACACAAATGAGCGACGCCATTGCATTGGCAGCACTTTTAAAACTCTAATGTTTGGTGAATCTCTGTGTGGTTTGGAACTACACATCATAAACTTAACCCGTCCGTACCAGAAACAAGTCTTTAAAAATGTTACTTGATAGTCTTAAATTCTACTGGCTGAAACACTCAGACTGGCTCATAGTAGAAACAGCAGGACGAGCTTAATGTCTCCATATTTTTCAATATGCCGGCCGCCACCCAGTAATACCACATTTAGTTTCTTATTGTGAGAGACTTATGAAGGCCTTGTATATATCAAAATGTGTTGAGACACTTCATCAATATTTCAAGGCCATTCCATACAAAGTGATGACAGGTGCACATTAAGGAATAGTTGTTAGGTACAGCTGGTGTGCAGGTTTTTGTGGAGCAACACATTGACTTTTGTCTTGGCTTGAAATTTCCCTTCCCTCAAGTCGCAACTTTATTCCAACATTGTCGTGTTGTTGTTGTTGTTTTTGGCTTGATGGATAATTTACGCAATGCTTTTTTTTTTATTTCACCACCTCCATTTGTGACAGCAGGATTGCGCTCCACAGTACATTCTGAAACTGAGATACATTTCCCAAAAAGACAACATGCTCTTGCAGCTTTTCTCTTCTTCCCTCTCCCTCCACCTGGCCATCACATTTTCTGACGTTGAAGGAAAATGAACATACTGTACTGTCTTTTTACAGCACAAGAACACTTAGTGAGAACTGACTGCACCCATATCCTTTTTAAAAATCAAGGAATGGCCCGGTGTGTTGGAGTCTGGTGATTGTCAGCAGTGGCTGCTCAGTTCAAAGGCTTCATACTATATAATAATAGGCAGACAGACGGAGCTAGCAGCAGAGCCCATCCACCAGATGTGGAATCTGACACACTCCAGTGTCTGTGCTGTCTGTCTGCAGCCTGAAGCTATACAATACACACACTGACAAGGAGGCAACATACATGCATGTACATACATGAACAGTAGAATCAATAGGAAGTCTCTACTGCACAATAAAGAGCTTAGTTCCTCATTGCTCATCTTTATCTGTCTCCATTTCTGCTACTCTTGCTCTCTTGCTCCCACTCACACAATCTATCAAGCTAAGATCCAAAGCCTGGTTTCAGTTTATCCCCCTAAATGGTTTCCTCCACCTCAGACATCAGTTTTACGCCTTCCATAAAACAGCTAAGAAACCTGTGAAATCATTCTGACATTGCAGAGCTGTGTGCGTCATTAGACCAACTGTATCATCAAAGACTTGGATAAAAATGAGAAAATTCCTTCATCTTTGTCCTGAACTCATGATGAATTGTTTTGTTCCTTCACAAACTATGCAGTTGCTTTGATCCAAACTATTTTTGTGTCCACATTTGTCACTGCAGATCTCAAATGAGTGGACTTTCAGTAGCATAGCAGCCCATTTCTCAACCTCTGTTTCTCTGTGCTTTTTGAGGAGGAGGGAGGATTGTTTATGTTAGCTTAAACCAGACCTGAGCCCATAGTGGCTTTATTGCTTTGAGAAAGACCCAGGACACTGCATAATGTGTACAGAAGAGAGACACTGTTACAAGTATATTCTGGTTGGACAGACTCGGAGAAAAAGGGGATTCCTGCAAGTGAACTATGCATGGGCGTTTTTTTTTTTTTTTTCTTGCGGCGAGAAGAGAGGAAAAGTGATTAGACAGAGAAGAGAGAAGGACAGACAATGCTGCAATTTGATGAGACGATTGGATCCACCAAATGAAGCGCCACGATAACATCAGGGCCCAACGATATTGCTGTAAACATATTCCATATGCTTTCACTGTCTCCACCGCCGTCTTCCTTTTTTCTCCTCTCTGCCTGTCTCGCTCCATCTCTTTTGATTTCCTTCCTTTCTCCTCTTTCTCACTCCTTGTCTCTCTTCCCCCTTCTCTCCTGCCCGTTTGTTGTTTTATTGAGGAATGCTCCACTGAGGAGAGCATTTGATCTTGGTGCTGCTTTGACCTAAAGATGGAGGGAGGGGAAGGAGGGGGGTTAAGGCTGCATGTGTCCCCAATTACGCCACAGCGATGGCAGCGTAATTCACTGCTTCACTCAGCGGCTGGTGGACGGGAACGAGACGCCTAATCAAGGCCAGAGTACCCTAACCTGCTGCCAATTCTAACACATACATAGACACTGCACATGCACGACTCTAACACACACACACACACACACACACACACACACACACACACAGGCTTGCTTATGACAAGAGCCTCCACACAGCTCACCACATTTGAAAGCTTATATTGCACACATTTTGTGGCCCCACCCTTTCTCTTTAAATTCCCTCCAAAGCAGTCTCAGAAATTTGATAATAAATCATAGACATGACACCGCTTGTCAGTGACGCTAGTGATCTTTTAGATGCAAACCAACTAATGTGTCGTTATCAGCAGGAAACCGTTCTGGCTTTTAGAGTCACCTTTTCACTCTTATCTATATCATACTCGGCCAGATTGAATGTTTTCTTGCTATTTTTGGCACATAATCACATTATACAAATAGACTCAAGGCCACAAATCTGTTTCTGCTTTCTCTGTTGATAATAAATTATTGGTAAATATGTTTTGAAGAAGCACTCCTCGAGACTTAACATATTTTCCCCACAGTGATCAAACTGTTGACTGTACATCCATGGTAACAGCACAAACAGGAACGGATAGCATCTAATGTAGCGTAACATGTCCTGGTGCAAGTGTAAACAACTTCACACCAAGCTCGGGGTAAGCCCACAGCTAACTCTCTGACATGGGCGTCCTGTTTGCTTCTTATGATGGCATCTGAACTGCAGAGCTAAAACTCTAAATGTACTCATCACCAGTACAAATAAGGAAAAAAAGACAGGAGTTTTAAAATCCAGTGAATTAACTGTTTTGTTAATAATATAGTTTTTAGTATGAAGACATATGACATCCTATGAGCAGTGTTGTTATATATGTGATTGTGTAGCAATGTGTCATAAAAACTACAAATGCGCCAAATTTGTTGGTCACATATTGCAACTTGAAGAGCATTAATGCATGGCATGCCAAAAAACTAAAGTGACTATGCTGTAAGTCTGTAGAAAATAAGTTAAAAAGCAAGTAAAAACAGTCTCTGGTCTGGCACACTGATGAGAAGTAAAGAGCAGAAATAACATATGAGGGTGCACAGCAGGCTGTGGGATCCTGAACTGAGAGGGATCTGACAGATATCATCTCTGCAACCTGGGAGATTCTGAACAGGAAATGAGGTAATACAATAGAGATCTTTGTGCCTGTAGTCCTCCTTTAACACCTCACTCCTCTCCGCTTCGCCATCTGCCTATCCTCCTTTCCATCGTCTGGGGTGGAGGTGGATTGGCTATGAAGTGTGTGTTTGAGAAAACCGAGTTTACTGGAGGTGAGTTGAGACTATGTTTGGAGAAGCAAGCTGGGATGCTTTACAAAGGTGTGCTTAGTCAGCCCCCGCACCAGTCATCTGGTGAAATGAGATGGAAATTACAACAAGCTTTGGAAATGTGAGAAGAACTGTGATCGTCTTTGTCTCCTGCGGCAGATTTTGTGTGTCTCTCTCTCTCTGGCACTTGGCTCTTTCTTGCTCTTTTCTGTATTTCGCCTATTTCAGTCATATCCATGCATTAAATCCCTCAGCAATCCACACCCCTTCTTTTTAAGTTCTCCATGTCAGTCCTGAAAGATGAGCACACAGTTGCAGCAAATGGAAAAGTATGTTGAATAAAGCGAGATGCTCCACCCAGTATGGTTATTTGTTTTGAGCTGTCTGTGAGGCCTCATGCATCATTAATTATCATCATAATGAATTGTTTTTGGTGCTAATTACAGATGATGAGAGTCTGACTATGAGAAGACAAACTTTAGCTTTACTAAAACAAGATTATTTCCACTGTGGGTTTTAGTAAACAATTGCAGGGCTGATTTATGTACATAATTAACATTGAACACCATGTATCCACTTGTGTGTCTTACAGACGGGTCATGCAAGTTAAACCAAGAGCCTCCCCACATATCATAGGAACATGAAACCAGATTAATTCAGATTCAGTTTTTTTATTTCTTTTCTTTTTTTCCTCCTCCACACTCACTGGTGATTCCCAACATACAGTTTAAAAATCTTCCAGTCTGTTTCCATTCAGAAAGTTTCCCACAACGTTGAGTTTACGTTACATCATCTCCACAGTTTTCACCACTTACATCTGCCTGACATTTCGTCTTCTTTTCCTCTTTTGTTCTTCTTTTACATAGCATTGCCCTGTTTTTTTCTTTTCCAAACTGAGGCAGATCCTGAGCAGGTGCCCCCCCTCCACCATCCTCCCCAGTCCCCCTCCCTCCTCCTGACATTAGAAACGAGTGTAAGGAGAATTGGATATCGGGGAGTCTGTCTCTACAACACACATAGTGTGTGTGTGTGTGTATATATATATACACACACACACACACACACACACACACACACACACACACAAACACTTTTGGTCCATCTGGTTCTTCACTTATAGAGGCAGAAGGTACATTTCATTATAAGAGAATCCCTTTTGACAAATCCTCCTAATTAAGGGGGCCTTTTGGGCCCCTAAATCTGCCCTCACGTGTAAAAAGCAATATTCTTTTTCCATTTTTGCTACTTATTTGTGTTTAATTTACTATTTTAGTGGCATCAGGAAATGTGTGCACCATTGAAGGAACATAAAAATAGATCTGACTTTAAAAAAAAGGAAAGAGGGAACTGATTGACAGAGCTGGAATCCCTCTCTTGACAGTCAAAATTACATTATGTTTCCACTTTCACCAAGCAAATTTCATACACATTTTCCTTGGTGGAAAGTGGAAACATATTGTGTAATGTTCTTTTTTTCTGGTGGCAACAATGTGTGAGTAGAAGTTTTTTTTTTACAAGCTCAGTTTTGAGTCAAAATATTGGTATTATGCCAACGTTGTAACCTTTATTGTAGAGGGCAGGTCATTAATGCAGTGAAGATCTACAATTAGTCTTACATGAGACTTTTTATGAGGAAAAGCAGAAAATGAAACACAGCTAGTCCACTGCCTTTTGTTTTTTTATTGGTCTGTATTATTTTTTACTTAATTGTATTATTTTTTCTATCCAGTTGTGTGTAGTAACTCTACCTGTTACTGTCCAGCTGTACAGAGTTGACAGGTTCTGATTCATGGTTCACGTAAAACGCTGACTGTATCCTAAACTGAAGTGACAGCTTTGCTGTAATATCATGTTTCCATTATTTTTTTCATGAGACCAATATTTCACCACTGAATGAAACCACTTTGTGTTCACCACACACAACAGTAAATGACTCTTTGTATGAAGCTGGCCGACATTGCAAATCGCAAACTTAAAAAAACAACAACTTTTAGTCATTAATAACTCAAGCCAGGGGGTTATTTTATGATAACGTTACATTGATAAAAGTGATTTATCCTGTTTAATATGTGCAAGTTAACACATTTTGGATCTTGAATGTCACATCCTGAATGAATACCATCAACTTGTTAAGTACTTATCGGTCATTGTTTGTATATTTTGAATCCTGTGTCTCTCTGCACATTCTGAAATGTATGTGAAATCTGTTTTTTGTGGTATGGTATGGAAATGCTCCAGTCCAATTCTCTGGAACTAAATCATTTTTTCTGCAGTAGCGGAAAGTGTTTTGGACGCCGACAGTGTGGGTTTGTCTCTGGCTTCTTTTCAGCTGTCTCTTTGGGGACACAAAGCTCTCACTTCTCCTTCCCACGACTCATCTCTCCCATCCTTTCTTTTGCACACTTCCATCCTTCTGTCTTCCTCGTTAGCTGGCTACCTTTTTCTTCTGAACAAGTGGAGGAATGCTGGTGCTTATTTTCTTAACCTGGGATGAGGAGAGGTTCCCGGAGAGTATCAGTGTGATTGACAAGGAAGCGTGTTGGAATGGCTCAGAGGTTCTCTGTTTGCTTCACAGTCTCGCTGTTGGCAGCCCAGACGTGGTCTCCAATATAGAGCTGGAAAACCAGAGAATAAGAATAACACAGGACGTTTTTACTGGAATGAATATTTCTTTTTTACACATGGAATTTTTTTCTCGCTTTCATCTCTTTCCGCCTTTGTCCCTACAGTATATCTCCCTCGTTCTGTCTCTATTTCAATTTCTTACCCTTTCCTCATCTCACTTTCTCTCTGGCCTGGAGTCAGATTTCTTGTGGCTGATCCTACAGCGTCACTCATAGAGAGCTGACTGATAGTTTTGAGCTGATGGAGACACAATGTCTCACACCCGGTTTCCCAGAAGCATCTCAGAATTATTTAGCACGGTTTATCTGTGCAGTCCGAAGCCAGCAGTCAGTGGCCCATGTAACACATCAGGTCAGGCAGTTCAATAAGCACAGCGGTAGTAAAATGAAAATGTGCAAACCACAGTGGTTACATGAATGGAGTTCTTGGTGGAAAACATCTACAGAGCTTAAAAAGCAAAAAAAAAAGAAAGAAAGAAAAAAAAAAAGGGCTTTGATAGTTAGTCTTATTTACATGATTGATTGTACATTTATCTTAATTATGTTTGGAAATACAAAGAGAAATATGCAGATGTGAACCAAATAGCATTATTTGATGTATTTTCCTTTTTGTGTGTGCCTGTAAAGTCAAAGCAACCATGACTGCCGCCTGATGGAAGACAGAACACAGAATTCCGGCTAATAACGCTAACGTTTCCCAAATGACACCATCGCTGTGCTTGACGTGTCATTTAACTCACACATCCCGAGCTTTTTAGATGGTCACGCTCTGTGTTTTGTTCGTATCCAGCCTAAGTACTCTCACTGCTTTACGCTGGCCTGCCAACACTTTCCAGTCATTATACGTCCTTCAGGCAAGGCGAGATTCAGCCTGGTGAGTGTGGAAATACCACCAGACGTAAAGAATGGTTTTGGAATGGCGCCCAGCTCAACTGTAGTCACATGATGTCTAAATCCGAGTCACGTTCGAAATCCAGCAGCATTATCCTGCCGTTCCCAGATTCCATCTGCCGGGGCCTCTCCTTTGAATTTGTCATCCTCGAGGAATCTGGGAATGCCGGCAGTGAGATTATGGAGTATGTAAGTGTCCCTGGCTGCACCTGAGCAGACACACACGCTAACACACACACATAGGTTTTTGTCATAGACATAAGCACAGACAGGCATGCAACATGGCATGTGTCTTATTCACACCCTTCACACTGTTGGCATACATGATATACTATTTACAGAAAAGTCACGTACAAAGAGCCAAGCGACGACATAGATGTCCCACACACAGACAGCTTGACTGACTTTAGCTTCAGGTCTTAAATCTTACATTACACACCTGACCCTTGACACACGGAGACCTCAACACGGACATAACGTTAATGTGCACCATGTCCACATCATTAAACGTTATGCTCATACTCCGAGTAGCACATCCTCTGCAACAAACTGCTAACACGCAGGTGTGATGATGACTCTATTCACATTCCACAGACAGATGAACAGACAGACTGCTACCTCTGCAGATTACGTCAAGGTCTCAGGGCTCAGTCTATCTGGCTTGAAGCGATCATGTTTTCCAGAAAGCTGAGCGCTTGCGCGCACACACACACACACACACATATACACTTGTACTGGACCTGTCAGGTGAAAACAGATGAGCTGCACAGTAGGTGGTAACATGCTTGTGCACATTCCTCACTAGTGTGCTTACACCGATGGTAACTGGAGCTGAGGGGAGCCTCACCCAAAATGGGCTAACCAGGCCTTATACATCAGTGTGGTTTCCACTGCAGAGTCTCACGGAGACAGCGGGGGCTTGTGCATCAGCCTGTTTAACCTACAAGGCCAAACATAGTTCTATAGGACCAATGAGGGCAAGGCAGGGTTCTGCAGAGCCGTCAGCACAGCGTGAAATTACTCCAAGAGCAAAGTTTCTGACATGACGTAACAGACAAATGTGTGGACTGCAGTTTAATATAAACTAAGATTCATAACACATAAACAGCCTTTTCCTGTACATAAATCCAAAAGACTTAAGTTCATTCCCAAGCTGCAGCCCCTCTGTGTTTACTTGCTGTATGTTTGCATTGGTTTCCTTGGCACTCTCAGGTTTCCTACCATATTTCAGGATGTGCAAGTAGTCTGGTGGACTGGAAACTTTAAATTGCCCATGGGTTCAAATGTGTGAGTGAACTTGACCAGTAAAAACACCAGCAGTTACTGAGTTGTCAACTAAAGCTAGTCTGAATATGCCCTCTTTCGAGACATTGGCTAATGTAGGAACAATCGCCAGATATAATGGGCAGACTGATGACCTTTATTCTTTGTAGCAGACAAAACTTTACATATGTAAACCAAACTCATGATCATCATGATTCTAAAAATCCTTCAGTCGATAGATTTTTAAACCTTGTGTCAGTTATTTGAGATCCTAATCAGGGTATAAATGTTAAAGTAGCTGCCTTCATGATGTTGTGGATTGTCATGGTACTTACTTTTTCAGCATACAGTATGACCTGGCATTCGTACTGTACCTAATTCGGCCTTGTGAGGGAGAGACGCTACTATAGGATTTCAGTGCATGTAGTCGGAGCCCCCTCCCCACATTTGTGTTACGTGTGGTCAGGCTGAGTAGTTGTGGAGACTGGGATATGATGTTATATGACTGGTTTAGATTAAAACTACAACAAGAAAATCCCCACTGATTCCCCTCTGGAAAATCAAATTTTTCTCATCACTTCCAGAGAGGTCAGAGGTCAGAGTCTGCTGCATCCCAGGAGCTTGTAAGGACTCAGTATCATTCTTCAAGACGTCACTCTGCTGTCCTCTCCATGTTTCCCACCAACAGAGTGAGGAATGCTGGGCAGTGACAGTTGTCGGTGTAAGCCTGACGCTGTAAGATAATTTTCAGTGAAGTGACAAGCTGCTGTTTAAAGGAATCTTCTTGGCACTTGTTGGTGTGTATCAGCTTTTAGCTTGTTCTCAGGTTTCCTCTAAAGCAGCTCTGCAGCAGTTTAAAAGCCCTCTGAGGTGCTTGAGAGTGCAGGTTTAATGTTCTATGTTGCAGTTATACATTTATTTTAAACATAAAGGTTTACTTGTTCCCTCAAAATGTCAGAAAGTACATACAGGTCACTCCGATCAAGCTCTAAAATATATTAAAAAAATAAAATAAAAATAAAAAAAGGCAGTTGTAGCGTGTTTTAGCCCAAGAGCCAAATGTTTCCTCCAACATTTATTGAGAATTTGTGGTCAAGCCAAGCTATAATTTGAATGCAGCTTTCCAAAACATGTAGTATAAGTTGCATAAAATATCCTCCCTGTTCAGCTCTGTGTGATTCTTGGAGTGGAAGAAATAGTTTTTTTTTTTTTTTAACTGTGCTTTTTCATGTTAGAGCAACTGTCTGCTGCAACTTGAGCTCTTTCTTTCTCTTGTTGTCTATTGTTCTGATCCAAAAAAGGGCCTTGTCACGCAGCCTTCTGTCATCTAACCTGCTCACATCTCTTTCCCCCGCTCAGCCCTCCTGCCTCTCCCTCGCTCACCCTTTTCTGTGGTCTTATAAGGTTACAGAGCAGAACTTTCTGAGGCAATGCGGGACTGTGTGTGTGTGTGTGTGTGTGTGTGTGTGTGTGCTAGTGAATCCTGTGTTCTTTGGTCCATGATGTCCTCAAGTGAACATTCAGTCTATGAACTGGGCTTGCTTTTATTCCTCTTTATGCTTCAGTTGAGCCTGGGAACAAACACCTGCACACACACGCAGGTGCAGCTATACAAGCACACACACGCACATTCACAGGTACACATCAGCTGTGTCCAAAATCACTCCCCATTTACTAGCTGGTGTACTATATTTACTGCCAGCCATTTTCAAACACAGCCATCATTATACTTTTTCTAGCTCTACTGTCTGGTCCCCTCAGCCTCTCTTTAAATGATAATTCTTGGTTATTTCAGCATGGATTTATTACAGTTTTGGTGGTAGTTTTGACACTATTTGTGAAAAAAACTCAGAATAAAAAGAACTCAGATAATCACACACATTATAAACAAAAGCCCCACATTTTGTTGGAAGATGACACAAAGGCAAATAGTTATTTCCCAATCTGTTAACAGTACAAACACTTTTCTATCTTGCCTCATTTAAAAGCTTGCATGTCTTCCCCCAGCAGACTTTGTTGTAGTTTTGTTGCCATGTTCCTAGATCTCAGCAGTTGCACTGGCAAGTATATCAAGTCTTATATAAAGCTACGAAAATAAGACCAGAGTAATAAACCGGAGTTTCATTGACTAGAATGACCATCTACCTACTTATTTCCTGCCTCCTCCTTCCCTGTGGCTGGGCATCAGTCCCTTGACTCTGCAATGCCCACGTATGACCGCCATAACAGTTATTTACATCAGACACAATGACAGTGAATAAATTCTGCTGCCAACACAAACCTGCACTCTGCCTGGTGGGACAGAAGCCCACTTCTTAAAAAGCGGATTTTATGAGCGCCTTTACTCTGGTTTTATTATGACGTTTCTCTTTTTTTTTCTGCCCTCTCACATTTTCCACGTCTTCTCCCCTCCATTTATCTCCAAGTTCTCTCACTCTCCTTTTCTTCTCTCCTTCTGCACTCTCTTCCTTTTTGGCTTGTAAAATCGTTATTTTCTCAAATCCTCTTCCTTTCGCCAAGACTGTAACTTTCCGCTCGTTTTCCAATCTCAAGCTTAATTGTGCTAATAATTCATTAAGGCAGCTTGAGCCCTATATGGTGCTTAGTCTGGTTCTGGATGCAGGCAACATTCGGACATTAGCTTCTTATTTCACTCTTCTCGCTGCACAGTTGGCTATACAAGACATGTAGATGTTCACATAAACACTTTTACTACTTCCTTTCGATAAGCAGGAGAGAAGTGAGATGAGACAGTGGTTTACATTTAGAAAATAAAAAAGAGAGTCAGGACACACAACGACAGAAAAGAACTTGCTGGCTGGAAAAAGAGATCTAATGAAGACAAATTAGACAAGGAAATGATTATCAGCCCTGATATTTCCTCATCTACTGTTCGCTTATATATGTTTCACCTCTTTAAGACACAAATATGACATAGCTATATTGTGAAAATGGTAGATTTGCTGTTCTTCCAGATAACCCTTAAGTTAGGTCAATTTTCCAGCTAATAGGGAAGGAAGAGGACCTTGGGAGAGGCCCTAATAACAGAGCGGGAGAGCTCATACATCATTCTCACTCACCACACCAACCAGCCTGGCTCCAAACACAGCCCCCTAGACCGTATAACAGCATATTAGTTGCAACGCATAACCACTCAAATTGAACATTTCTGATTTGGTTCTGAGGCTCCTTCTTTCTCACTTTCTCCTTAACTTTATTTTACTTCAGGCCTCTCTCTTATTCCCATGCCCTGAAGTTTAAAGTCCTGCAATAATTCCCATATGTTAAATCGCACCAAATTCTCAGAGCTTTACAGGGGTTAAGCTCATGTCCCTGCGTGATTTTTATCATCACAAGCCAAATACAGCTGGAAGAGGATCTCATGGAACTTTATGTGTGGAGATGTCTGGACTTCTTTAAGGCACCTACATGTAAACCATTTACTGTGTATTTTGCCATGAGGATGGCAACTGATTGGCACTCAGTTACAAATGAAAGATGATCTTCCAAAACTTTCAGTTGTATGAAATGTGCAATACCAGCCAAAAGAGGAAAGTGATACTATAATGATGCCAGATTTTTGATGCATGTTCAGTGCCATACTAAAATGGCCTCTGAAGTTTTAACATATCACTACTGACATGCTATGGAAACGTGTGCAGGGCTCTATTACCCAGGATATATTGCTTTTCTTTGAAGGTACCTAAAAGGAAATTACTGTAAAATAAGGTTTTTTTTTAACAGTTGAGATAATCGTCATTTTAATAAAAAACCAATGGGCAGAGATGGTATCAAGGCATAAATGGTTCTGGGAACCTGAATTGTGGCTATTTAAAAATCTAAGTGATGTGAAATGGGAGACAACCAGCTAAAAGGTAGCTTGGCTCTCAGCTGGTGAGACAGCACGAAATGCACTTTAGCTTCGATGCTGATACATTCTCTGAGAAATGGCATGAAATGGGGATTTCAGGAGGTGCTCTAGGTGTAAGCCACATACATATGAAGTAACGGCAGTAATGTTATCAACAGGTTAAATTAAAATAATTCCCTGGGGTCCCTCAGAGTGTTGAAACACTGGTAAGAAAATGCCAGAATAGCTTTGAATGACTGCCTGAATAAACTTGCGTACCGACAATAAGGAATGTATGTATATTTATTGCTTTATGATTGATGCATACCGTATGGGTATATGCATCTGAGCCAGTATGCAAGTGTGTTTGCCAGCAAATCTTCATACCTATATGACAAAATAAGTTGGCAACCCAATTCGTGAGGATGACATCTACAAAAACAAAACAACATTTTCTGATCCGCCACCTCAGTAGTTATGTTTAGGCAGCCAAAACTGGTTAGATAAGGTTGTGGTCATGGTTAAAAGAGTCCAGTGTTGGCCGTTGATGGGGAAAAAACAAAAAAAACAATCATGGTCAAGGGTCAAAGTCAGACAGTTTGTATGAGTGAACATTTCAGATCAAACCAAATGAAATTTACAGAAAAGGTTTCTTCCTGCTGTATACACTTATCTAAACCTTTGATCCTTTTTCGTGATTCATACTGGCAGATCAGCATTTATTCACATTCCAGTTAACATGTGGGAGGCCATCAGAGTCAGAATCATGATCCAATCATGGGCCAAGACCACAACTGCAACCACAGATCAGAACTGACACCGGCGCTGTGAAGGTGCCTATATTTAGGCCCTTATTAAAAAACAGGCATAATAGAATTGCTTCCCTCTGTTACAGAGAAACATTAGAAAGCTAAACTCAAAATTACTCTGCAAATCATCCCAGATATTCCAGATGATTGTCTCAATGAAAGAGAACTAACAGATGTGACCTAAATATAGAAGATGTAAACTGGAAGAGAAAGAAAGAAGTTGGAACTGTCTTATCTGCAAAAGTAATGTCGATAAATATCTCACTGTTCCTGAAAAACATACCACTTCTCAAAATGATATACCTGTGCTTTCCCCAACATCACTTTTATAAACTTCCTCACAGTACTTTGCCTCTTCCCTTCTCCTTACCCTTGTATTCACATGTCCAGTCCCTCTATTGAACTCTCACCTGGCTGCACTTGGCCAGCTTTGTGGTAGCGAAGCTAGTGAGCTGCAACGTCCCCTCTCCTCTGTCCTTTGTAAAACACTGAGCTCTGTGCTTCTTTAAGCCTATCCACCCAGAACACAGAGAGAATTTAGACTCACCTTGGGGCCAGGACTCACTATAATACACTGTCATGTTAGGAGCCTTCGGGAACAAACAAGCAAGTCAGATTGGATCCCAGAACACTCCTCTGAAGCATGTGAAAGCAAAGGCTGAAGGTATTCCCAAGAAGAGATAACTTGCAGGGATAGAAAACAGAAGATGACATGATAAACACATGCCTATCTTTACTGCACATCAGCCCTGCATGTTTCCACATATCTGTAACAGTCTTAAGCATAAAGCTGCCAGCTGGTTGTTGTGAGCCTGTTTGCAGAGCTTCCAGACTCCCTCACTAACAGGTGCAGAGGCCCACAGCAGTACTCATTAACACAGCTCATTTCACAAGCACCACCACACAGTCGTTACCATCCTGACACAGCACGTGTGAAACAACACATTATCACCCAATTAGCATGACCTTGTGTCAGACGCCTGGTCCTGTTTGACTGCAGACTTTCCCTCCTCACACTCCCCGACTGTCTACCACGCCTGCAACAGTGATGTTATCAAGTTGTAAATTCATGAATACACTTTTACTATTACATTCCTCTCTTTTTTTTATTTTTAGTGAGTGCACAATGCATGCCATCAGTTGGCTGGTAACCATTTGCTCACTCATCATGTTAAACTATCCCAGCATGCACTCACAGATACACATTGCACTGAAAAGCTGAACTCACTGTAATCGTGGGATAATGCATGTGCGTTGAGTGTTTGTCAGTTGTCTGGTGTCCACAGAATCAGCAAAGATAAAACTGTTTCAGGTTCCATCCTTGTCAGTCATGCATGTTTAGGTTCTGCACAGGCCTTTTCCCTTTGTCAGCGATCACCTTATGACCTGTGGCAGTGCACACTGGAGCCCATTTTCTGTCTTCTTCTCTCCTGTAATGAAAAGCAGAGAGCTGCTCTGTCGTCAGCTGGTAATAATGCAGCATTAGATCCACATGGCTCGCTGATAGGCCCCCTGTTAAACATTCGACCCTTTGATCTACACTAGCAAATGTACAATACTATCACTACTGTTGTTTTGTTTATAGGATGGAAAACTCTTTAGAGCTTAATGTGTGTCTGTCCTGTATGCTGACTTACATAGAAAAGTGGCTGTAGCGCTGTGATTGTTTATGTCATAAATTATAGAATTAAAGCAGCATTAGCCACCACACAAATATTTACTTTGTTATTTGACTTTGTTTGACCTAAATGAAGGAGTCTAGGCTTTCTGCCGTTGTAAATTTAGGGGCACCCCATGGGCACAGAAGGTCTGTGCAAGAGCAATGTGTCTGCCTGTTGTTGCTTTTGGAAGTGACCTCCTGTTCTCACATACAGACATAAAGTAAGACTCGCTGGTGTGTTTTGCATACTCGACTCCGAGTGAACAGTTGCTTCTGCTACTAGACTGGTGCACGATGCAGTATTTAATTTGCAAAGGGATGCTTCCAAGAATTGTTTTTAACATTTATGTCCTGGTTGCGACTTTAATTTGAAGTATTTAGCAGAAAACAACTCCACCAAACATGTGGTTTTCACTGCGGCACTTCACAGGACAATTGCACTGTTGAACCTTCCTTACCCAATGAGCAACTTTTTTTTTGGAGATTCTTTGAGCAGCAAGAATGTTTTTCACTCAGTCTTCCACATTTATTCTAACTGAAGGATTCATAATCCATCTTGTGATATAGCAATAGAAAGGGGAAGCGCCTAACACTCAGCAACATGCTAATAGTCTTCTCATTTCCTCTGTTTACAGGGTCTGAGTTTCCCCAAGACCCCAGTGTGCTAGCTCCCACTTCATGGAACACCTCTAGTGATGGTAAATGCACACATATTAAAACACACACACACACACACACACACACACACATGCAGAAAAAGCAGGGCTTAGTTTTAACATAGCCTGTAATGGCTGTGAACACATCTGTTACAAGAAATACATAATGATATTCTCACAGTGTAATTAACTCATGGTGTGTTGAACCGTAACCTTACATGTGTTGTCTGAAATTACCGTTCAGTGATGTGTTAAAAATTACACATGCTCTGTGAATGGTCACCTTCAGCAAAGCAGACAACACCCATTGTCCCAGCTTAGGACACTGTAGAAGATAATTGATGGAACGAATTATACATTGATCTACTCAACATGTGGGAATACAGCCACAGGTGCAGCGCATTTTCCTAATTTTCAATGACCTACTTTTAGTTCTTACTTCAGAAGAAGTTTAGAAGATGTGCTGACAGCATTTTGAACCTCCACTGGTGTTTTTTGCTTTATATATTCTGTCCGACTTTTATATTGATCCCCTTATTTCTTCATCTTGCTCAGTCTGTCTCTTCCAGGCATCCTCATACCCAGACAGAAAGTGAGAAGTGTGTTTATGTGACGTAAAACCCAGAGTTGTTTGCAGATGTGCTGCAGAAGCAGATCACATTAACGTTTTTTGAGTTGTGATTGTAGAATGTTCACATGACAGATGAGGCACACTTCTCATCTTCAGTTTCAGAGAAATTTCATTTTGCACAATGCCACTTGAAAGAAGTAGTCGGAGAACCTCATCTTTTTTTTCTGAGGAAAACCACCATCAAAGATCACCAAACCTAGACCCTTGATTGTGTTATTCTATTCAGCAAATCACAGCAGAAAAAACACCACTGGTGACAAGCTCTTATCAGTGCTTCTTCACAACTTTCTTTTGTTCATCTTATCATGTGTTTGCTGCCGACCTTACTTGACATCCTAATATAGTGCGCCCTCCCCCGATGTGCTTCGTTGCATTTTCTAGACACCTTGTGCAAATGTCTGCGGATTGAAGGAACACAGGATGCATTATGCTATGCATCAGTGCTCTTAAATCAAGCTAATTTTTGAGCATGCAAGCTGCCCACTCATAGAGGATTCCGTACTACACTAATGTCCTCTGGATCTCCAGGAATTTTATTGTTCCAGGAGTTTCATTGTTCAACAAGCACAAACCTGTCAACAAGTCAGTTCTTGGAGTTTTGGACCAGGTGGAGCACATATTAAGTCTAACTATTGACTTTGGGATGCAATATGGAGATGAAAATGCCTGCTTGATTCACCCACACAGACTTGGTCAGCTTATTCCTTCCCTTCCTTGATCACAACGGATTCTTGCCAGTTTATTAAAATTATGTATTTTGTGGTGAGGATGTTCACATCTCATGGAGCTGCCCAGGTTTAGTTCAGCAGATCCTGGCATAGGAAACATTTAAGACTGCTGTTCTCCTGTCAGCACTGAAGGAGCAACAGATCCACAAAGTTTTCTGGATTTAACACCATTGCCCAGAGTTATCATTCAAATCTCGTTCCCTCTTCCCGGTTTCCCTTGGGCTTGGAGAGCCGACATCCGCCTAATACCCCACGAAGATACCCATGACCTGGAAGATGCTCAACATGAGACTTTATTGAATTTGACCTTTATTTTTGCTCTCTCATTTTGTCTGGTTTGTTTAATTCATCTCTTGCAAAGCCGAGTCTCCCACAACATCCGTCCCACAGCAGATTATGTGTACACAAAAACAGACATTGTTAAACACACAGGCAAGAACGAAGACAGTAGTTTCTGGACATGATGGAGTAGTTTAGTCAAGATAATGATTATGGTGACCAATCAAGGATGTTTAAAAAGTCATAAATACAATGAAGAGTTGTTCCAAACAAATCATAGAAACAGCTTTATTTTTCCACAACAACATGAAATATGAAAACCTACAAAGGCATGCTCGCCCATGTGTTCACAGTGGTGTATCTGTGTGTGTGTCATTTTGAACTCAGCCCCATGACTAACATCTGTTTCTTATCTGATGGATGGATGGTGATTGCACCACTTGTTTTGTCTGCAGGCGGGGAATGGTTTTGATTGACCAAGCAGACAGCATTCAGGTAGCGTGGCTCTATCAGTATGCATCAGTAGCAGGAAGTTATCATGCTGAAAGAGGCTCATTATTGGGCTGAAATCAAGGATGATGATAGTTTACTGAACTCATTTTCCCAGAGGCTTTTTTTTTCCCTTTCATTCTTTCTTTCTTTCACTTTGTTTCATTTGATCCTTTTTGCTTCCCTTACATCCTTTCCTCTCTTTCTCTCTTTCCCTGCTGGAGAATGACCCAACTTTAATGAAATTCACCTTTAGCCATAGCTGGCAATGCTACAGTCCCCGCTCCTCAGTGTATCCACTGAGTATGTTTAGTTAGCTGTGCAGCCACTCAGGTTTCTGTGCCTGCGTCTTGCTGAGAGCAGCCTGCCTAGCACAGCTTTACTCTTGAGCGTGTCATTGAGTACTGATATTATATTCGCATCATATAGAATGCGGCGTTGAGGAGGGAAATGAAAAGGTATTGTGTGACTTGTCTAGTTTGCAGCATGTATAGTTTGTGTGTGTTGCGGTTGTGTGGGTGTGCGTGTGTTTACGTTCGTGTGCCTGCGTGTGAGTGTTTGATTGTACAAAACCACTGCGAGAAAATGCAGGCTGATGACAGGGCACCATTTAGTCGACTGCCACATTAAAGGGACAGTCCGCAGCAATGGTTTGAGTTTCACAGTACTCCCGGTGCCAAATACCACAACACTCACCACGAGACAATTACATACAGAGTGGCTTTGTTACACAGACATTGGCAGGACATCTTTCTCTTCTTTCTTTTTCTATTCTCATCTCTTCGTCTCCTCCTGTCTCTTCTTTCCCTTCTTCTGCTCCCCACTGCTTTATTGTCAGTTATTATAACAGCTAATTAAGTGTGTAGCCACGAAGAACCAACAACCATTTTCTTTTCCATCAACTCAACTAATGAGATGGTGAAAATGTGACCTCTTTGCCTTTGGCAAAGCACACGTCTTTTTAAAGCGAGTCTGTTCTCATTTAATATATAAAGTCCTTTTTGTTTTTCGATAATACGGTCACACTCAACAGGAACATTAAGGCGGTGAAGTGTTGCATCAGCATGTAAGGAAGATTCGGGCCACTACACTCATAACATAAAGTGTATGGGCACAGATTTCCCAGCAGAGCCTTCATGACTTTGTGTTGATAGTTGGAAAGTCAAATCAAAATGAAAACACACACCCACACACACACACACAGAAGTAAGCATGTATCAGCAGTAGCACTGACCTCATGTTCTGCCTCGTGTGTGTATTTACACACCTCGGTGATTGGTGTCAGCAATGCATATTTGGTATGGCTGTTTTTCGTGTGTGTGTGTGTGTGTGTGTGTGTGTGTGTGTGTTGTGAGAGGTGTTGACATGTGACTAGAGGGAGCGGTGCAATCATCTGTCAGTGATTACACACACCCAGAGCCTATGTACCTCCATTTTCTTTATTTTACTTTACAGATATTATGATTCTATATAAGTACTGCATTCATATAGCACCTTTACCCAGGTCACTTTATAATTCTCATATGCACACAATGTGGGGTTCAGTGTGACAGTAGGTTCTGGGTATCCAACCACCAAACCCTGGGATTAGTGGACAACTCACTTTACCTGCTGCTAGAACTCAGATCAGGGCTTGTTATGAATGTTTGTTATTTTTCTTTTAAAGAAAAGGAGAAATACAACAACAGAAACCTATACTATAATAAATGACTAATAATATTATAATGATTTCCTCTTAATACAGGTTGCAAGTCTTGCTGTTCCCATGTGTGCTTCTTATAAAAGCCTGTGAGAAACCAATCACACTGGACATACCTAAAAATTTTTCACAACAGGAACGACAAGCTGTTTTTTACACTTAATGTCATGGCACAGTTTGTCCTTTTTGACATATATGATCTTCCTTTTACCAGGAGTATGAGTTGGATACTGTGACCAGTTCAGTGTAAACAACACAGCAAGTTTAATGAGACATTTTTTTTTACCAAATAAAACCTGGCCTTAGAGAGGAGAGGAGACACAGTCATGTCTTCCATCTCGGCACTCTTATGCTTGTCTCGTGATATTTAAAGTGATTACATATGGTAACATAATCAAACTTGACAGATTAAGCTAAACGGCTGAGTAAACAAGTTATGAAAAACATTGAGTGACACAAATTAACTGCAGAAACGTCTGTACAGAATAGTTTTCTGTCATTCTGTCTTTCCCACACATATTGTGCTTTTGCATTTCCCTTCTACCAGTCCATCAGAGTTTTACCTGGCTATCCGTTAAAACACTGATTGTGTTTTATAAGATTTTGTCCTGATAATCCATTTTCAAGTAGAGGATGTCAGTGCATTAAATGGTCTCAAAGTGTGTGTCTTGCTGGCTAGAAGAAAAACATTTGGAAAATCTATTTATTCTGGTATCTCCCCCTCACACACACACCTGTGTGAGATAGCTGGAGGTTTTGTTTTGGCTGCAGTGCTGTGATGTGGACAGGCTGGACTGTACAAATAAGGGAGACGGTTCTTGTATGTGGAGAAAGGAGGACAGATAAAAAGTGGGTGAGGAGGCAGAGGTGGTGGTGCAGTCGATGGTGGGAGTCTCCTCATATTGTCACACACTTGTTAGTACCACGTTGCTGTGCTAAGCCTGGGACTTTAGGGAGGACAGGGTGCACACACACACACACACACACACACAGGCTGCCAAAACAAATGTGTCCACTTCTCTTTTTCACAAACACATCGTTGGCACTCGTTTTACACACCTCATGACGATATGTCAGATGAGCTGCACATACAACCACGAGGGTTGCTATAGTGACAGACAGTACCAAGTATGAGCACAAGTATGCTCCAGTTAAAGTGGTTTTGTTCCCTGACAATACCAATAAAGTAAATTCAAACAAGACAACCGTGTCCTCGACAATGTTGACAAAGGAGAGAACTTTGTGAAATTTTGCTATAAACAGAAAGTAAAAAGAAAAAAAGTCTCTCTCTCTTATTCTCTTATTCTTATTTATTTTTTATTCAATTTTTCTTGTTTGTAGTATTGCGCTATACTTAAGTGTAACTTAAGTGCAGCTTTGGAAAAGACAGCAATGCCTTTGTAGGGAAAATCCTTGTTGGCTATTCAGACTTATGTGCTAATCTTCAACAACTCTCTACTTCTAACTATCCACGTTAGTCATATGACAAGCAGATGTCTCAAAAATCCCAAATTACAAGGCTATATATTTGAATTTGTGAAAATTGGACATACAAAGCTGTGTTGTCCAGTGCAGAGATTTCCTAACTAATAAACTAGCATGGCATAGTAAAGATTTAAATGTGTGGTTGTCCTTACATATGTAAGTGTGAGCCTCTATTCACACAAATTGAAGTTTGTCTGACTAGTATTTGAGATTCCCTTGTACGTGTTTTTCCTCCTTTGTTTGTTTTGGCCGGTTTGTGTGACCAGCAGCATTTCTGCATACCTAAGATGGGTTTTGGGGTTGAGGAAACTTTCCAGAGGTTTTTCTTGACATTAACACCAATGTTTTTCCTGCACATTAAACTCTTAGGTGGCCCTCCAGATTGTTTTTTTCTGACCACCTTGAGGAAAAATGTGGTCCTGGAGATAATCATGCAAAAATGTTTGGCTTGGTCTTTCCCAACTCCTTCTGAACTCATCATTGTCACACTGGAGGCATCACACAGTTTCTGGGAGATTCGTGTTCTCTCCTTAAGTTTGTTCTGTTCCCCCTTGAAAGGGGTCATCACCTGTGTTGCCTCATAAGCTCATACACAAGCTGTGGAAAAGCCTCTAGCATCATACCAAACCATGATGAAAAGTGAAATTAGGTGTCACCACAGTGGCAACCACAAAGTAACTTGCAAAACCAGGCTTTGAATATGTGTGTCTGAAAAAGATTGAGTTATTTTACCACTATTTTTATACAGCAGCATGTTCTGGCTCTGATGTACTGCAGTAAGTGTTCTTTGATTTATATCTTGGCCTCGTGTAATGCAATGTTTTCCCCCTCCTTTTGTCTTTTTGTCTCTAAATCATCTCACGCCTGACATTTCTGCTTACTTGGCCCACCTTCTTCACTTTTTTTTTTATCTCCCTTTCATCTCTCATATTGCTCTTATGTCTTCCAGTGTCCTTCTTCATTCGTCTTGAAGCTCCTATGAACAACATCACCACATCTCTGGGCCTCACAGCTGAGCTTTTCTGTCGCGTGTCGGGCAACCCACTACCGACTGTGCGCTGGTTAAAGAACGATGCCCCCGTGGTACAGGAGCCACGACGGGTCTCATACCGATCCATGCCTTATGGATCACGCCTGCGCATCCGCAACCTGGACACTACTGACACAGGGTACTTCCAGTGCGTGGCCACCAACAGCCAAGGCACCGTGTCTACGACAGGAGTGCTGTTTGTCAAATTCGGTAAGAGGAGTTTTAGTGGTGACAGTGTGTATCTACTGCTGCCAGCTAAGCACTTTAAAACTCACAAGAATGCAGATGCCACAGTGAAGTTGCTTTATGACGAGTGTTTTACACATTTAATGTGACAAACAGTGACATTTTTTCCTATTCATCTTTTCCTACTTGAGATCTGGCTCCTTTTAGCAACGCTCATCTCAACTGATTCTTGCTGTAGCTGGCAGCTTGTGCAGAGAAAAATCTGGGAGCAATATTGTTTATCCTGTTGTAAAAAAAATCCCCTTGTCTTCTTTTCCAGATCCACTCCCTACACCTCTGCCAGGAAGACCAACGTAAGTTGCTTTCCCTCTATTCATTTTTTCTCTCTTTCTGTCTGTTCATGTTAAACTTACCAGAATGCATTAGTGTTTTCTGAGCATTGCTCACATGCAAATTGCAAATAGTGGCAGCGTCACATTTCACAAATTATGTGAGAATTACAGCTAGAGTCTGCAGAGGTCTATGATGCTCAACACCTGAGTGTCATAGCCTGCAGTTTGTAAATGTGGTGAAATGCAGCCTTAAATCACACAAACAGGTTGACCAGTCCATGCTAAAAGATTATTTCATTATGGCAAATATAAATGTGACTTGATAGCAGAACTAAAGAGAAGGTTACAGGTCCGTAAATAGATTCAAAGTGTGTAACACTCGTCTTCTGACGTAGTCTGAAACCTTGAAAATGTATCATTGTTTTTCTATCTTACATTTCTCATTTCCCATATTGCCTGCTTGCATAGTGCCTCCCTCTGCAGCATATCCTTTGAGTAATCACTCACATAATAACAAGGCCTGGTCTGTAATTTCCCATTTTACTGCTACAGGTCTCAGTGTGGCCAAATTAATATTTAATAAGTGCCTTTAAATCCAAAATGTCTGATGTTTCTATGCTGCAGTTTCCGCCCAACCATCACAGCTCACATGGTTCACATTTGTGTTTGTGCACATGTGCACATGGGCCACAGTTGGAATGTGGACCGTGTAAACTGTTGGAACGGAACAGGACTGTTCACCCAATCACAACTCAGGGCTTGAAGCTGATGACGCCTATAATAAACTTTATAGACTGTCTATATCACACTGCTCCTCATAGTATTGGAGCAATTGGGTTAATTTACTTGCAGCCAACTAAATTAACTAAATTAAAAACCTGTGCTATTAATTTAATTTCAAGACAATAATGAGACATTCATATGATTCTAGAGCTATAATGAAGTTATTATAATTAAGAGTGAATGTCCTATGTCTACTAGTGAGTTTACTTGATTAAGTGAAGTGTGCCTAAAATATTGCTGCTTGAAATGAGCAGTATAGAGAAATGACCCACATGTGTCCCTGTGGTTTCTGTTATATAACTTTTTATAGTCGCCCAATTAGCTGCCAGCTATTTGAATGTACAGCAAAACCAACCACAGACCTGATCTCTTAACACGAACATGCACATCAAATCAAATAGGATCATGAGAAGAGCGTATAAAACCTAACAATCCAAAAGATTTTATGAAAGCCGCAAAAAAGACATTTTCACGTTCTTTCGAAAAAGTAAAAGCAAGTCTAGCAAGCTCCCTTTGCTTTGTTTTGACGTCTCCTGAGCGTTAGAGGAACTTTCTCAGTTCGTTTGATTCTCGCAGGATCAAAGCAGTTAAGCTGGATGATTTTTCCCAGTGACATTATGGCAAAGGCTCACTGCCATGTTCCATGTGGCGTTCTGTGAATCAAAATTGTTGGCACAAAGTGGATATCAGACACTTACTTAAATCCACTTGCACACTTGAGACGACTAACACGCACATACAGTACACGCACGCACAGGCGTGTATGCGTTCTCCTTTTCAAACATCTGTTTCTCCCATTCCTTTGTTTACATGTTTCCGATTTCTTCTTTTCCTGCACAATTAAACTGCAGATTGTTTCACAGATGAGACAGATGTTGCACAAAATCGCAACACGATTTCTCATGGGACTTATAAGCAGTGAGGAAAAAATCGCAACACGATTTCTCATGGGACTTATAAGCAGTGAGGAAAACTAATGTGGAAAAATAGACGTAGATTAGAAAATAGGATAATGTGATTTTGGCTCTGTTAAGTGTTGACTCAAGTGATCATCAGGATGACATTGCCAGACTGGCATGATTTGTGATTGTGAAACTTTTGTAATCTAATTTCTCACATTGAGGAATACTTTTCCAGCAATTTAATAAAAGTGTTAAGTCTAGACTCCTTATCACAATTGCATTTGTAGTATATAAAGTACTTGCGCACAGAAGATTTCTTGCATCTTTTAGATGAATGAGAAAAGAGTTTTCTGCTCTTGCCTCATGATCATGATGCATTTTATGATGATTTTAGGCTAAACGTTTACAAAACTCATGTGCAAGGCAAACGCTTCGTCTGACGTTCCAAATCCGATTAAATCCTACAGAGGTGTTGTTTTTCAGGACTACTTTGGTCTAAACATCTAAATAAATTAAGTTCTTCTCCTGTTGCTTTTTTCCCTGCCAACTTGTGAAGGAAATACTTGCAGTCAACTGAAGTCCAGCATGCGATTTTGAGTCACATTACAGTCATTATAGACTTCATTTAAATGGACAGGGGCCTCCTTTGACAGCGGCAGAGCTGCAGTGGTGGTGGGCTGCTCGTCACTGCTGCTCATCATTAGTGCCACGGCCAACTTATTAGCAGTAAAGTACGGTGGCAGGCCGTCAAGAAGACAGGGTCAACTAATGATGACACGTGATGACCTGCAACCGCTTACCTCATGCCACAGCTGTTCAAACGACAAAACTTGCTGCTCCTTGATTTAACGTTTTTGGAAAGACATCTGGTCCAGAAGCTGTCAGTTTAAGTGAAATATATTAATTTGCATGTTCCACTACTCTTTTTTGTTCCCTCCCATCGTCCTCGTATTCAGCAGAGAGTATTACAGAGAATGTTATAGAATGACTTCCGTTTTCTTTGCCACAAATATTACTCACAAATTTTGTAGAAAATTTCTTACCACCCACCTTGTTGAACCTGAACATAACATGAACTTGACTTCCTCTGTGTTGTCTTTGCTTCAGTCTGTGCCTTCATTTCCAACCCGTCTATGTTGGGCTTAAGTATACACTCTGTGGTGTACGGGACATTACAGTGTGAGTGTGTGTGTGTGTGTGTGTGTGTGTGTGTGTGTGTGTGTGTGTGTGTGTGTGTGAGAGTGTGTGTGTGTGTGCGTATATATCCTCAGGGTTGGGTTTTTGAGAGTAGCCACAGGCAAACTAAAAGCTAACAGCCCGGAGGTTTCAACTGAGATTCAGGCAGCTTGTGTCCATTGTGGTTGCTTAAGACCAGAGCAAAAATCTCCAGCAGAGAAGATCAGAAATACAGGAAGGAGGAGACGGGAGGATAAGGACAGGAGAGGAAAGTTTGACCCATCAAGCTATTCTTAAGTACAAGACATTTTTAGATTTCTATGTATTCCTTCCAGAGCTGTTTTTAAATCTTTGAACATCCATATGAAGCATCAAATCACTGAAGAAAAGTTTAAAGTCAGGTCAGTCTGTCCACACAAGTCTCCAGTCAATTTCCAACTTTTCATCCATTTTAGTATCCATTGTTTAGCATCTGTGCCTCATTGACGGCTCATTTGTAGACATTTAACATGCTGACATTAACTCGAAACTAAACCTTTGTATGGAAAAAGGGAGAAATGTGACCATCCTTTGCTCCTTCGCAACACTCTGAAGCCTTTTCCAAACTCTGGACCCTCACCTGCCCCTCTTAATCACTCCTTTTTCAAAGTAACAATGGCTTTGTGACTACATAAGCCTGCCCCCTTACCTGACAGCTGTGCAGGACAGCCAATAGGGAGATAGTGTGTCGTGACATCTTTCAAGACAAGAGCGAACAGTTTTAACAATTTGATGTGTAAAGTGTGTTGCTAGACAGGGCCAGTCTGTTATTGTCTTTTTATTTTTTTTAAGATTCTGGGATTGTGCAAGATTAAAACATGTGGACTTACAGTAAGACATTAAAGTAATAACTGGAGCCAGCAGCCAGCTAGTTTAGCTCATAATAAAGACTGGAAATGGGGGGAAACAGCTTGGCCCTGTCCAAAAGTAACATTATCCATCTACCAACACCTCTAAAGTTCACCATTTAACACTCATTTATTTAATCCATACAAAAACCAAAGTGTAAAAACACCACTTTGTGGTTTTATGGGGATATGTGGCGTTCTATTTATTGGCCAGAACCAATAGCTTCTTGAAGTCTTCACTGGTTGGAGCAACCCCTGGCCTGGATGTTAAGACGCCAACCTTGAACCACAACGTTCTCGGTTTGAGTCAGACTGGAGACATTTGTTGAATGTCTCTTCCTTGTTTCCGACCAATTCACTACTGGTGTTATCTAATTAAGGTATAAAATGGCGAAATTTGTTTTAAAAGTGAAGGCAAGACTTCAAGAAGTCACGGTGCCTGGGCAAGAAATAAATGGCAATAGTATCAATCTCCTCTTCAACACTAAGCCAAGAGAAAAAAGCACATTTCCCAAAATGTGAAACTATTTCGTCTCACAGCAGTCCAAGTCAGTTTGGAGTCTAACATTTAACTTTATTCCAGAGTTCATCAGTATGCCACCAGTTATCACAGTGTATCTCCTCAACACTGTGCCCATGCTCCTCCCTCTGTAACCCCCCTCCCTTCTTCTGCTCCGCTCCTTGGAGATGTTTTAATAGAGCCAGAACAAACATGGGGTGAGGGGAAAAAGTCTCGCCTGCCAAAATTAGACCCCCAACTTTCTCCATCTCTCTCTGTATGCTGCCACACTTCCTTCATTTTCAGAAAAAAAAAAAAAAAGGAGGGCGATGGAGACGGCGGGAGAGTGAAGGGAGTGAAAGAAAAACAGTGTTAGCAGGGTAGGAGGAGGATGGTGCCATTAACACCCGGGGTTGCATGTTGTTCTTTGATTCCCGGGTTCTGCGTAGGTCAGTGGCGTTCAGATGTGATTAGTTGTGTGGAGGTTTAGTTGTAAGCTCAGATCAGACTCACTTAATAACTCCTAACGGAGGCCTGCGTGCAAACTGGCTACACCCTGACAAATGAGGCTAAAACTAAACATGATGCAATTACACACTCTCTTCTTCATCTCCCCTTTCTTTTTCTTAGTTTGGTTTATTTAGAGAATGGAGAGTAAATGAATAAATTCACATGGAAAGAAAAATGCCAGAATTACCCCAAAGGTTATTTATCATCTGTAGTCCACTCCTTTATGTCTGTATGATGAACATGATTTCTGTGCTGAGATTTTCCTTTTAAATAACTTTATTATAGCATGTAAATTAAGGATTGTACACATGTTGGGGCATGTTAAAGCAGCTATAATCAATATTTCCATAATAACAATGGATGAAATGACCATGTGTAATGTAATTGCCTATTTAGCGTCATTCAGCTCTTTGTTTTGGTTTTACGGACAACTTTACTGTTTACTTTACAGTTTTACTGCTCTCATAGTGCCATTTTGGAAGCTCAGATAAAACCCTCTTTACACTACCTTACCAGCACCAAACAGCACACAGACAATGTTTGTTAGATGGTAAACGTAGTAGAGCCTTTAATTACACTCAAAAGTTGGTGGAGACCAAAAGCAGGACTACATTGAGACTGGATATTGGACTTTTTTTCAACAGAAGTCAAGAAACACAACTCGAAATAAGTGCTAATGTTGCTTTGTGTCTGCTGATTGTGTAAATAGAAAGCTGCTCCCAAGTAGCCAGAAAATCAGTTGGGGGGTTTATCTTTGTTGTTTTATAATTTCTTGTATGATTTATAACACACAGTTGCCTTTTTTTATTTCTAAAAATGTTGATCCTCTGCATATTTAAGTTTTTTTAATCAGACAGCAGCTATAAACAGACTTTATGCAACACGGCAGCTGATCTCAGAGTCTCTGTCTGTGTTTATAATAGAGGGGTTTTCTCCCCGTTTGAAAAGATTAATACCACTACACCCTAGCTGTCAAGGCTGTTTAAATTTCTCAAAACTTTCCCCACCACTTTTCTCTCAGCACTGGCAAAAAAAAAAAGCAATTACAAAAATAGCTGGGGTTTTTTCTACTTTTCCCTCCACCGTGCCTCTCTTCTCTCTCCTCTGTCCACTGTACTGGAAGAGAAAGAGCACAGGTTTAACAAAGAACAGATCCTTACCACTCAGTTTTCTTCTGGCTTCATTTTGTCTCTTCTCTCATCTTCCTATCATGTGCTTCAAAATATCCCAAATTTACCGATGGTTGACAGTATTTAGTGGAAGATGTGCTCTGCTGTTCTTCTTCTCTCCTTCAAGCATGAAAAGACCTTATTTGGACTATATTTTCTCTCGTATGTCAGTAAATCCAACAATCACACATGCCTGCCATACACATGTATATTTTTTATGTATGTATAGCTACATCTGTAATACAGTAAGACCCTTTATTTACTTTTTGTAAGTTTGCAATTAATTCGACAGTTGAGATCTTGTTTGGGTGTAACTTGATGATTCAGAACGATTACTTTAATCAGGTGTGTAACACAGTATAAACACACATACAGTATAACCTTTCCTGCAAATTGTGTGTACACACACACAATGTGTGTGTGTGTGTGTGTGTGTGTGTATGTATATATATATATATATCCTTTGTATATCGGTGTGTTTGTAGCTGTGTGTGGCAAGAAACCAACCAGCACACCATGGATGATTCTGTAATTAGCCATCTGTCAACACAACAGTCTAAATTGACCTCACAGTTGACGTGACAAGGACCGTGAGGCCTGTACTGCCATCAGCGCACTGACTATCCAATTATACAGCTATAGCATCAAAGAGGTAAAAACTGAGGCGTAATTTGACTTTGTAGAGACAGGACTGTAGCGTGTGTGTCTTACCCACAGAAGTGCACGAGTTGATTGACAAATTAGTTTAAGGAAGCCGTTTCCAAAATGTGTAATGACTTGAAGATGTCACACGAGGTTGATTTTTGAAGCGTGCTCAGGCTCGCTCCAAGGTATTGGGTACTAAAATATGTGTGTACAGCAATCATAATAGATTTATTGATACCCTGAAACCTCTTTTCTCATCTCTTTTCTGCTCTACAGCAGCTGTTGTGAGAGGCTTGTACTTACATGGTCTGTGTAATTAGATTCTGATTTATTAAGACGGAAAGTAATTACACAATCTGTGCCTTCCAGGTGTGTTCTGTGAGCGTAGGAAGATGAAAGGATACTGTCAAGATTTTATTTGGCAGATCAGCAAAGCATCCAAAAATTCTCAATAATGAAGTAACAGCATGTCACAATATTTACTGATGATCTGATTAAGCTCTAATTGAGATCATTATTAAAGGAATCTAATTAGATATGTTTCTCTCTATATATATGTTACATCATCCTTCTCAAGATCTAGACTGACGGGCAAACTAATAAGCTGCTTGTGTGCCATAAATAATATAAATACAAGTCTCCTCACGGTAAATGTCACACAGGCAAAACTGTGCACCTCCTTCCCATCTAAACAATGTTATTACCAGATACTAAATTTTTGCATTTTTGCCTTTTTTTTCCTCCAGTGCAGCTTCCTCCTCATTTTTTATGTGCTGTCTTCCAGTAAAATACAAGATAATCTAATTTTAGCTTCATCTGCTTTTTTCACCCACACTGACCTTTGCAGTTTGCAGGTATTTTAGTAAATCCACAAGAATGTGCAGTCTACTGTGGTTATTGCATTTCCTCCGATGTTCCCATGATCCCTCTTTATAGCCTGACATTTTGGGAAATAACAGTCACTTACTTTCCAGAGGTTAGGAAAGAAGATACCGTTCTCCTATCTGTACGTTAAATATTAAGCTACTGCTAACAGCTAGTTTGCTTAGCTCAACACAGTGTAAAAAAAACAAAAAAAAAACAGCTAGTTTGAACAAAATCTGCCTACCAGCTCTTTTAAAAAACAGCTAGTTTGAACAAAATCTGCCTACCAGCTCTTTTAAAGTTCACTAATTAACATCTTCATTATTATACTAAATTATCTTGTTTGTTTAATCCGTACAAAAACTTTGCTGGCTGCCTGGTAACCTCACAGTGACAACACGTCTGAATAATCAGACATATAAGCCACCCGTGTAACCACACATTGCTGTTTTTACACTTTGTTTGTGTAGACATAACGTATTAATCTGGTATCTTGTCTTGAGGTGCTTGTATTTTTGAACAGACTCAGGTTAGTTAGTTTCTCTTGTTTCCATCCATTAATCTATAAACTAAGCTAAGTGACTGCCCATGGTAGCTTAATATTTAGATATTACAGTGATATTAATTTTTCCATCTAACTTAAACCTAAAATGTTGAACTGTTTCTATAAAGAGAGGTCATGGGAACATAGGTGGAAATGCAATAACTCTACATATGCTTAAAGATAAGAGATGCACTGCACTGATGAAAAATTACAGTACAGTGTCGGTGTACCTGTTTGATAAATAACAATCCCCTCCCTTGGTTCAGAATCTGAAATGAGGTACAATTGCTTAATGCTGAATGTCCTGATATGCAAGTTTACACCCAGATCCACCATTTATAAACCTGTCTCTCACTATGTGCTGTTTTTGGTCACAATAGACTCAGACTGTGAAACTTGTGTGTGCTGTATTGAGAAACTCTGGATTTTGGTTTCACTTCTCCTCACCTCAGTGCCAGTGTCAACACTGCTGTGGTTCTAAGATGCTGGCCAGGATTGATGATGATTTGCTCCACACCACAAGCATCGCACCCATTCAGACTGAGGGGATGACAGGCCCACTCAATTTTTGGATGCACTACTCCTGTGCCACATACTGATCCACTTCAACACTCCACATCAGACTTACGCAGGGGGTTATGCTAAACCTATTTCGATTTGGGATCTGGTTTAAAAAAAAAACAAGAATTTCACTCTGGAACTGGCTATTCGGACATGCCAACAACAAGCTCTGTACCAGTGCCGTTTTCTCAACCCATAGAGCGAGAGCTGTTGCAGTACTCCCAAACTGCACAGTAGTCCCATTAACTGCCAAACATGGAAAATGGATTAAACTGTCTTGGCAAAAGGTAAAAAAAAAAAGGGGGGGGGGGCTTTCTCTCAGTGTTACACATTAACTTTTGCTCAGGGTTTCAGCCTGCTTAGACTTTCTTCACCTCTGTCCTCTATTCCTTTGCATGTCTGGAGTAGAAGAGGGCTTTTTTTTTTTCCCTTCTGTCTCAGAAGGCTTTTACTCAGACGCAGTCACACGTATGCACTCGACATAAAACACAGAACTGCACACGCAGTTACTCTCACAAACCCTATCTCTCACACGTGTTTAGTTAAGTCCTCGGTGGGGCTTAATTGCCGTCTTGTTGTGGATTCTTTTTAGCACAGTGCTGATTGATTGGGGATCAGGGCCCTAATATGGCTCATCGGGGACAGGCCCTTTGACATGGCCTGGTCCCAGGGCGTCGGGACTGTTTGAAACCAGAGATCCCACTGAAACCCCCTCCCACAAGCCTGGATGCCTCTCTGCTAAATGTTGCCCAGGTCAGGGGGCTTCACACACATCCAGGCTGTCACATGTGAGCACACACGTGGAGACTGTCATGATGTGTAGCCGGCTTTAACCATTAAAGCAATTTACATTATTAGGCATTAGTAAGGGCGCAAGTCCGTCTTTACACACTTTACCACACACTGTGAGTTTCATACACAACTCATTATGAACAAGCCTTTCACACTCAGCTTGGACAGGGCCCACTTCCTGTTTCCTGTTCCCCAGAATCCCCTGTGTCAGTCTGTTGGTGATCCCGTTGGCAGGTCTGGTCAAGGTCAGGTCTGGTAAAGACTGTGCTTTAAGAAAGTGTGTGTGTGTGTGTGTGTGTGTGTGTGTGTGTGTGTGTGAATCACGGTTTCTCCCTGAGGGTTACAAGGCCTAGTTGGGGAGTTGGGGTTTCCCTGAACTTTGCCCTAAACCTCCCATGAACACACATCTACACACACTCCTGCAAAGAAAAAAAACACACATACATGCAGACTTGTATGCATAGAAAGTGTTCTTTCTTTGCCCTGAGTGGTGGTGTCGGAGTGTGTGAGAGAAACAGAGGGAGGCACAGTGTTACCTTGAGTATTTCTAGGTATAAATAGAGGCTTTTGTTTGCAGTTTGGACTGCGCCACGAGGATATTTAGTCTTTTGTAGAGCTTAACAGGATCAATGCAGTTTGATGTAGACAGTTTTGATAAAGGATGCCCTTTCAGTTGAAGCCAGCTTATCAATCAGTTTTGGATTTATTGGTCCCGGCGCCTACCAAATTGAATGCATATGACTACGAGGACATTTAAGTTGTGATGAAGCAGATAATCAGTACTCTAGATTTAGCTCCCATCTTGTCTTCAGAGAAAGAATTTACCAGGAAGACATTCAGATGTCAAGACAACAATGAACTTGTCAAACAAAGACAGATGTGGTGCTTGATGGTAGAGATTACAAATGGCATCTTCCTTTACACAGGGATTAAACAATAAAAAAGGGATAAACAAAGATATTAACATACAGACATACAGAGTAACATAAAAATTAATAGAATATAAATGACATATATTAATAAAGTCTACGAGTTCAGTTCAATCAATAAATGGTCATCATTGACCACCCTTTCATTAAGTATGTATTTTACTTATACAGTATGCAGTTCATTCCTGATTTTGTGGCTGGCTCTTTTTAAATCTCGTAGTAACAGACAAATGTATCCAGAACAAAATCAGTTTATTTTATCTGTAAGGTCTCAGTGGGTTATACTGTACCATGTGCACTTACAACATTGTGTCAACAGGCTATTGAACTTCACTGTCTGTCATTTCTCCATTTGACAAAGCTAATAATGTCTGTGGAATAAAGCCAAGATAGTCTCCCAGTAGCCTCACAGTGAACTCTGAGGATGGGGCAAGGCTCAGTATGAACAATCTCAGGCAGCCAGAAGGTGCTGACAGTAAAATAATTCATGAAAGGGAGAACGTTTCGTTTAGGCATTCTAGACGACTGTATACATGCCTATTTTTTGCTCCCAAATATGTTTTTGTAAAGATAAAATCATTTTCATTATGCAAAAATATCAGTTGTCAGTGAAACTTGAATTGGTCCCTTAAGGCCAACATGTGGGTGGGCTCTCCTGGTCAGCCAGCCTGTTAGACAGCAATGCAGCCAGAGGACAGATCCAATGATGGGGATGGAGGGTGAAGTTTGTAGCATAGGAAACAAAATATTCTATTCTTCTTCTATTAAACACTTAGATGATGATGATGATGATTAGATATTTTTAGTTTGCATTCTCATCCCCCGTCTGTGTTTCTCTCCCCCCTATCAGTTTGTAGCAGTTTTTTTTCCACACTGAGGCGACTCTTAGCAGGAAGTCCATATGAACACACAGAAGAGCACAAATCACATAAATACAAACATATAGACCGTGTTGTAAATATGGGTGACAACTCTGAGAGTTGTGTATGTCTAGCCTTTGTACCAGCTGAATAATGTTCTGGTTAGTCCCCTTTGTTTTTAAGAGTGCAGGAGCCTGTAAATTATCTCTTATTGGAGGACCAGGGGCCATGTCCTCTGCAGACTGCTTTAAAAAAGCTGTCAGACTGTGTGTGGCCTGTATGTTATTTTATCCATTCATTGATAAATGTCAAGGTGTGTGTTTTAGTCTTCTCTATGATTTTTGGCAACGGTATAACCTCTAACAGAATCACTTATTGCAACTTCATCAAGCAATATCCTTCCTATGTTTCCCATAAAGAAACCTCAGACAACGTGCCTGAACTCTCTGAATTTCGGATGTGGGTTGTATGTGTAGGCAGAAAAAGGAATAATTGTAGTGATCCATAAAGCAGAGAAAGAAGTTTTCCAGTCAAGAGAAAGACTAACTAGTGTATAAATCATAAAAAGTCATCAGCAACTCATCAGTCTTACAGCCCCAATGCATTCTGGTATAATGAGGCCACTGTCGATGGATGAATTGATGTTTACAGAGAAGCCCAAGAGTTAGATTTTCAGGGGCTTGCATTGGACGAAGGTATACAGTACAAAGCACAGTGTGATCATGTGTTATTTAACGACTTTGTGCAAATGTATTAATGTGGATATCCTTTAACCAGACTTGAGCACTTTTTGTTTGTTTTCTGTGTCCTACACACACCTTTTGATGGCAGAGTGTGTAAAGAGGGATTATTTATGGGCTCCACAGTGCAACAGTGTTTTCCTTCCCCACCGTACATGCCTTTAGTGACTCTTAATCACACTCATCAAGGATTATTCCACTTTCCTTAGCAAGCCACGCTTGTGTTCAAACATGTGTATTCTTGTTCCTTAAGTCAGTAGCCAGTCAGCCAAAACATGTGTCCTCCTGTCTTTTTTAAGTGTCTGCCTTTGTGTGTTCAGATTGGGATCTGTGATCTAGGCAATAAGCTGTCGTAAATCATGCAGGAAAGTGTGTGTGCGTTGGTGTGTGTGTGTGTGTGTGGAGGGGTGGGTGGGTTACATGCTGTCTAAATCACAGAAGTAGCTTCGCTCTTGGCTATCTCTTTCCCCTGTTCTGTCTTTTGTGCTCTCTTTGCTTTTCCTGTTATTATTATTTCCACACGGATGTTTCAATGCAGCCTGGAGTCAATTCAAGGAATGCTGTTAAGAAAAACTAAAGACAGGAATTTTTAACAGCAATAAAAATAAGAAACAGGAATGAAGTTTGTGCTTCAGGGGCAAATGGGTTTATAGATCACAAACTGCTATATTTGTAAGTCAAAGAATTTTTCATGTCACATTGGACCTCCGTGATTGAGGCATGATAGAGTCGATCCATATCATTGAGATGGCTGTGTCTTTATCTTGTTGGGTGCAAGATAAATAAAAGCGCAGCAAGGAAATAAAAATAGAAGATGCTTTGTAATAATCAAGTTCTGGTCAGACACACACATACTACATTGTTGAAAAGCAGTCAGACTTCATGCCCAGAGCTCCTAACTGTTTCCAGTCCTCAGTCTCCGTCTTTTCCTCAATTATCTCTCAATCTGTTTCTCCCAATTTTTCTCTCTGACTTCACTTTTCTCTGTGCCTCATTTTTACTTTCTTGTTAGTGTTTTTTGCCCTATGATCTTCTCCATTCCCCATCTGTTTTATTTGTTTTCAGTGATCTCTACAACAAGTGAGTCAGTGATTAGTCAAACAAATCTAGCCCCCTCCCGAAGCCCCCACTAACACAGCGTCTTGGGTTGAAGTAATGGATTCTACTGTCTAACCCCTGTGCTCTGTTTGTGTGTGTGTGTGTGTGGCTGTCTAAACACCACTGGGTCTATGTTAGGTTTTAGGAAACATATAGCCTTCCTATCCTGATAATTGACAGGCTGATTGACACCCTCACTCCCCAAAACCTCCCCCTACCTGGACTTCTGATACCCTGCAGTCCTCCAGGGAAGTGATGTCACCAGGTCAGGACCACTGTGAGGAGTGACAGGATTGATGTAGGGTCTTTCCCCACATGTCAAATCACCATGTATGTGTTAACCCTGTTATTAAAAGTCTTCAGCATCTCCACAGTCGTGACTTTCAGACTGCTGTGCTCTAAGACTTACAGCAAATACTTCAGCAGTCCAACAATATCAAACACCAGCATTTTATATCTGGGAGTCATTCTGTGGACTGTTTTAGATAAGATCAGCATTCAAGCTACTTGTTAACATAAATACATGTTTGCTTTCTATCTCAGATCAAGAGGATTTCAACCATAGCCAGTTTTTTATAAAAGCTTTAGCGTTTACTGTTTGAACAAACCAGTGCCCGCTTGTCTTTTGTGGGAAAATTCCTCCGATTCTTTAGAAATGGTATATTTTAGGACAAGAACTACCATGACTGTAGGCCATGTTTAGACAGACTATAGCCCTGTGTATAAAAATACAGCAGCCTTATTTGAATGAGGCCAGTCCATCAGCGCATTTGGGGGTTGCAATCCAAGGGTATCTGGCAAAAACAACGCAGGGTCATCTAACGAAAGAAGTTGCCAATGCTCTGCATTGGCCAATCAAATACTTGCAGGGCGCAGATTTCTGGTTTACTTTGTAACATGAGCACAGTATTTGTACTGTTTACTTGTTTACTGTTTATATCCAGTCTCATAATTTTACAAACCGCAGTGCAATGTTCTGGTTTCTGGTGAGAGCTCATACTCATAGTTTTATTACTTAAACTGGACTTCCTGGATTGTCTTTCATCTTCTCACCAGTACTTGAAGCAACATGCCCACGTTACATCTTTACTTCAATGCAATGTGGTTAACAGACAAAGGAGAAAGCCAAACCAGCAAGACTACTCATTACTGAAGTTCTTCCTATAGTGAAAAAAAAAAAACGGACTGAGGATTTTTAAAATATTTGTAATGCGAGAAAAACCCACAAATTAAAATCCATCCCTCATGTCCTCTCCACATCATCTCTTAAGTTTCTTCTTCCTTCCTCTTTCAGTACACTCTCAATCTCTCCATCCTTCAGACAGACAGAAGACTCTATTGTTGCAGTCAATAAGCACAAGTAACACGAGGACTCAGGAGGGCTCGTCCTTTCTCCATTGTATCCTAATGCAGCGCCCTCGCTCGCTGCTCATTCCCAGTGCGGTCACGGGCCACTGGCAGCCACAGACCCCAGTCAACCTCAGCCTCTGGTGGCCATTTTGGCTCCCTGTCAGTGAGAGATCATTACACACTGCAGCCACACATGCATTCTCGGTTCTCCTATGATAATTAAGTTACATCGTCTATGAGCAGAAACCAATATAAACGGTCCAACCCATGAATCACTGGCCTAGTTATTGTTGGCTGTTCTGAATATCAGATTATATTTCACCAGCACTGCACAGATAAAACTTCAAAAGTGAGACATTGGCAACATCCTGTATTTATGTTTTGCTGAGGACTAATTTTGTAGTACCTTGTATAATTGTAAACAGGCAGAATAATGCTGAACAGATTTATTTTTTCTCATCTTTTTTTTTTATCATCTGTGTCAGACTTCCAGAGAGGAAATGCCTTGTCTTGAGGACAGTGACCATGCGATTGTCCATTGTTTTCATCCTTTCTGCCTGTTCCGTTCCTTTCCAGACCCACAAGTGTCTTTGATTTATTGTTGGACATCACCACATAACACACGAACACGTGTTTCCAAAAACTCAAAACAAAGTGTTGCATCTCAATGAGATATTGAGCCCAAGAACATAATTAACTCCAACTGTGATCTGTGTTGGATGACATTTCTTCGGTACGTCACGTTACCTCACACAAATTTCACAGGAAACTAATACACAGATGATCTAAACCACTGGTTCTCAAACTATGGTACGAGTACCACTGGTGGTACGCTTTAGAGCATTTAACAATAAATAATTTTCTTATAAACTTGCCTCCTGTGTGAACTCTCCAGTCAGATTGTTGAGTAGGGTCAGCCTACGCTCGTGTATTTTGACGTTTTAACGTAACTTTTTAACGTAACTTTTTAACCTTAACGTTAACCTAAAATCAGACTTTAAAGTCCATGTAAAGGCAGTTCTGAGATATCTTTCAAAACACATTAAATATGTTGGAAAATAGTTGCTGAAAACATGGGAAAAGACTTTGAATGATGCATTACTGCAAACTAATTTAAGTAATTAACTCCAGTTCATACCTTTCAATCTTTTTAGTTTAGGACCTAAATTCTGCAAAAACACTGTTGTGGTATTAAAGCATTGAATTGTGGCCTCAAATTCCAAAACTGTCTCCCAGCTCATTTTGAAAAGTCACCACAGTTTGGGATTTAGAGTACACAGTGTATGTTTAAAAAAAACACATATAACAGAAGTTGAGGGGCATCCCCAATCAGGATTCAACAGCTGTGACCTCATGCTGCTGGCAGCTCATCTCCTCTTCACTCAGCACCCACAGCAGCTCCTGGAAACGAAACCCTGAAATCTGAAATGTCATCAGGATCCGCCCCTTGCCTCCTCACCCTCAAATCTCATCCTTTCTATATCCCCTTCAACAAAGAGCGTTGAGTTTCACATCCCCTTAACCCCAAAACTCAACACAAACCCATCAAACCAGCCCACAGTTTCTTGGTGAGAAATACCCAAGTTTACATGCTAAAGGCCTAAAGATATATTCCATAATCCAAACATAACGTATGAATCCAGCAATGAAATCACAAGGAGAGTTCTCTTTAGTCTGGAATAAACAGAGTATGTGCTACAGTAGTAATGTCCCACACTTTTTAAGATGTTTTCTGAGGTATTTAAGGTACTTAGTACATAGTTCTTCTCTGCATACTCTCAAATTTAATAACGATGCCTCAAATTGATTTCCAGCTGTGGGGTTTGGATAGATCACACACTGACAATGAGACAAAGTAAAGAAATCTGGACGCTTCGCTATGTAATTTATGTAATAACCAGTGAATCACCACATTTGTCAGAAAGCTTTGGCACTGCAGAGATTTCTCTCTGCTCTTTGCACTTCCCTGCTGCAGTCTGAAGTTTCCTGTGTTTCAAAGTCATTTGTGCTTTATGTTGAGAGACGGAGGTGGAGGGAAACAAAGAGAAGGATGGAGGTGAAGTGAGGATTTCCTGCAAAGATAGTGAAAAAAGTGAGACTCCACATCTTTCAGGAAATCCAGCCTCTTGTCTTTAATGCCAGATTGCACTTCTTCTTGTGGATAATTAAGTGTGGCCTCGCCAAATGAATCATCCATTTTTGTGGGCTTAACATTCAACCTCAACTTGAAAAACTCTCTCTTTCAGTCTTCAAACTGTCTATGTCTGTGTCATTGTGTTCTATTGTGTCTGCTGTGTTTAGTTACGGTACATCTATCTTGAAATGTTCAGTTATCTCATTGTTGCAGTCGCGAGCAAAAGCTGCCCACTTCATCCTGTCATCAGTTTCTTGTTTATCAGTTTACTATCTCGGCTTCCTTTATATGCTCATGCATGTGTGCTTATGAGAAAGAACAGCACACAAACAAGTGTTGCAATGCAACTGTATGCAATTTATTTTTTGTGTGACTTTGAGGGCCAACAGCTAAATAAATACTCAGGTGTGTATATTATACAATCCTGATTCCAAAAAAGTTGGAATTCTGTATAAAACATGAATGAAAACAAATTCAATGCCGTGCAACCTGTGTTTAATTAAATACAGTACAAAGACAAGACATTTATGCATGTAAATATGCACTCATTCTGAAATTGATGCATTCTCTTTTTGTTTACACTTTACACAGCATCCCAACTTTTTTGGTTGTGTATGTTAGTACCTTGCAGATAGTACCTTTCTTTTTGCTAATATTTACTGGCTTACTATTTATGTGCACCTCTGATAGGATGGATGTTGAACTTCTCTTTCTTCAAGAGTTCAACGTTTCACACCAACCTATTTATATTTTTCTTGATTAATAGGATACATTTTAGGTCTGCATATGTGCATAGTTTCAGAAACCCATCAGGATGTATTAAAAAGCCCCAAAACAACTGGCACTGAGACAGTCTCAAGCGCTGGACTTGCAATTGGTCTTACTGTATTGGCACTACCCAGGTGTGAATGTATGTAACCATATGGATGTGAATCAGGGTGGTGCTGGAAAAAGAGCATGGCTGCTTAGAAAACGCTTCACTAAATAAATAATGAGGTTGGAAAAAATGTAAATGGACAATGAATCAATGTCCTCAATACCTTGTTTAGGATCTGTGGTGTGGCTCGCCTTTCAGTTTAGATCTGGATTATAGATTGGGGCTCGGAGGGAAAAGTCTCTCCTTGTAATTAACTATTATAAAACATTACACAGAGGCCCCGTGGCGTTGGTGTGTAAAATAAAAGGCCTGAACAGCCATCCACTGTTTACACAAATAGCAACCACACTTGGCTCTCCCTGCCTGGAATAGCTCTCTCTCACACACAGAAACAAATGGATACACAAACACAAAACTCAAGAAAGATTTTCTGAAAACCTCAGATGTCCCACTGTGATTATTCTAGATGTGTCTTGTGTCTAAAGAGATGGAATGGGTATCATTCCTCTCTTTAGACATATTTTAAGTCATTTCTGCTGCACTGGACAGGATGCAAACACTTTATTATCCCTCTCAGAAATGGCTTTCAATATAAGTTGACTTATAGGAGAGTGAAAGAAATTAAAATATAAAAAGCAGTGAGGGGCGATTTGTGATTTGGGCTGAGATGGTTCAGTTGAGGCCGTTCGGGCTGGCCAGAGTTGTAATTTGCCTGCGGGGATCTGGCTGCATTGTGGTGGATCGTCTGTTCTCCCTTGTCATTTACTTGTCTGTGTGTGGCTTGATGTTAGTATGGATGTGTGTGTCCACCATCCTCTGTGACGCACAACCAAACTAACCTCTCAGCTGCCTGGACACACTCCAGCCCTTACTTTGTATTCTTTGTGTGTGTGTGTGTGCTTTATAGATGCCTTTTCATATTCTGCTTCATTACATTCAAAATGGTTGCAGCCCAATCAATCAGTAATCCCTCAAATCATTCAACCATTTTTTCACAGTGGCATCTTTTTTTTCTTACATTATTATTATGACTCTCCCATTACAACTTTAATGCCAGACATGATTTTCACCTATCTTAGCCAAAGGAAAAATATCTGAAGATGTAGCAGTTTGTGAGTTTGTGGCTTGAAGAAGGGGTGCTAAGCCGTCTGCAGGCTCACCACAACATGAGCTCATTATTATTGATATCCACATTTTAGTAGGAAATTACATATCCCAAGGATAAAATCTGCTTAAACCTGTATTAAGCTATAAATGTAATGTTACCATATCTCCATGGAACTGGCAACATGTAGACCACTGTTCCTAGTTGTGTGTGCGTGTGTGTGTGTGTGTGTGTGTGTGTGTGTGTGTGTTTGTGTGTATGGAGAGAGAGAGAGAGAGATACAAAGGATTTTAACTATCACCAAGATGTTAAATTAGATAACTTTAATACCATGTTATTTATAAGTATGTATAATGTGAGCACATGACTCCTATATGACAGAACCAGGTCATCCTGCAGGATCTGCCTCGGTTGAAATTATGTTACATTTGTGGTGCAACATCACATAATTGAATTAGCAAAAGGCAGTAGACATACAATAATCTGGGGCTTTTGGGGCCTTGATAGGTCTGGGGGCCCTGGGCAGTGGCCTGCTTTGCCTCGTTGGGTATGAATATCTAATGACATTTCCAGCCATTTTTACACCAAATATTTCATGAGAGGTCCAATCACACATCGAAAACTATATCCTCGCTGCCTTATTGAGCAAGTCTCATCTGTTACCATTAGATTCAAGTCACAGTGCATGTGATTTTCTAAAAAAATAAAAAATACCCCTGGTAGTCATTGAGGATTTAGCAATACGGCTGTTCTGAGGGCATTTCCAGAATCCCCAAGACTCTTCTGCTTCTTCTTCTTCCAGATACCAGCAAAGAACAACTGCTCGCAGGTTATGGAAATCTTTCTAAATATTAAAGGCTGTGGTTTTTTTTCTGAAAGGTTTAAAGACTCTACTAAGCCCTGTCAAGCTTTCTGTATATTCAGTGTGTCTTGTTTGTAGGTAACAGAGAAAGTAGCATGCAAATGTCCAACAACTAGAATCACTGATATTGAAGTCTTAATTTAAAGAAACAGGCATAGTTAAACACAGCACAATGTACATCATACTGATGTATTTTTATTCATCAATACAACAGAGTGATTTTCTTCCACAGCCACCACTCTTCTTCTTAATGTTTTGGGGAAATTAAAAATAAAAAACAAACAAACAAACAAAAAAATATATCTACAGTTGAACAAAAAATTCAGACTTCAAGAAGATTTTTTTCTTCATAAATCATGAAGACCTCAGGTCTGCACTTTCATCCCCACTAGAGGAGGTAATGGTGGTTGTCTCTTGGGAACCACAAGAGCCCTGTTTGCTCTCTCCAGTGCAAAACAATGTCCAGTGACCTGACAGCCTCATCCAAATATAAATGTGGAGCTGGATGAACCTTTCTCTTCTTTCCACTGAAACACCTCTTTGCCTGTGACCTCTGCAGACTATCAGTGTCCTCCAGCACCTTTAGAGAATCAACCTCCTCCAGCACCTTTTCACTGTCAGTGGACTGCAGTGTCTTTAGAGAATCGGCCTCCTCCGGCACATTTTCACTGTCAGTGGACTGCAGTGTCTTTAGAGAATTGTCCTCTAGCACCTTTTCACTAACAGTGGACTGCAGTGTCTTTAGAGAATCAGCCTCCTCCAGCATCTTTTTTTGTTTGTGGTTTTTGTTTGTGATAAAGTAAAATGCAAGTGTCCAACAACTAGAATCATTGATATTCATTTAGAGAAACAGATATAGTTAAAACATAGTATAATGTACATCGTACTGATGTATTTTTATCCATCAATACAACAGCAGGGATAAGTTATTATCAGGCCAGTGGCTGAAGCTGGTCCTGATCCCGGTCCTTACAAAAGCATCACATGCATCCAAAAAGAAGGCCACTTGGAGTGATTTTCTTCCACAGCCACCTCCTTCTTCTTCTTTTTAATGTTTTTCTGGGGAAGTAAAAAAAGAAAATAAACATCTACAGTTGAACAAAAGATTCAAGCAATGTCTTCAAGAAGATCAATTTTTTTATAACTCATGAAGACTCAAGAATTTTCACGTAAATGCATCCTCACCTTGGAAAAGACGTTGCGGAAGAAGTCAAAGAAGCGATTGCTTTTCTTTGCTTTGGTTTTCTCAACTCTAGTTGGGTCTTCGTCCACTGTGCAGTCCACCAAATCTCGCTGAATGGGCCTCAGGTCTGCACTTTCATCACCACTGGAGGAGGTAAAGGTAGTTGTCTCTTGGGAACCACAAGAGCCCTGTTTGCTCTCTCCAGTGCAAAAAATTGTCCAGTCAGTGCTCGGTGACCTGACAGCCTCATCCAAATATGAATGTGGAGCTGGATGAACCTTTCTCTGGTCTCTACACCTCTTCCTCTGTGACCTCTGCAGAGTATCAGTGTCTTCTAGCACCTTTTCACAGTCAGTGGACTGCAGTGTCTTTAGAGAACCAATGTCCTTGGGTGTTTTTACAGCCTCAGTGGCGTCCAGTTCCTTTACAGCTTCATCAATCACCAAAGAGATGAGCATTTTTGCAGCCTCAGTGGCATCCAGTTCCTTTACAGCTTCGTCAATCACCAAAGAGACAATTGTTTTTGCTGCCTCAGCGATGACTGTTTCGGTGGAAGAAGAAGACAGGCTCTTATCTGACCCAGTGGTCAGTCTGGAGGTTGATATGCTCTCTGTGCTCTGGACATCCTCTTTCACTTCAGAATTAACTGCCTCTGTCTCCATGTTCTCAAAAAAGCTTTGGCATACTGCTTTAATCACCTCATTGACATCCTGATCAAATGAGGTGATGACCTCTGAGAGAAGTGAGTCAGTGCTGCAAGACCAGGAGCCGGAGAGCAATGATCTGGTTTCCAGACTCATGGTTTCGTGGATGTTGAAGCAGGTGAGCTCTTTTTTATCTAAGAGGTCATCACACTGCATCAGCTCATCATCATCCAACGATGTGTGAGTGATGAACCCTGAGACAGGGATGTTGTTGATCTCAGGGGCCAAAGAGTCCATGGAAAAAGTATGAGAACAGGGCCTTTTGTCCATGTTCTTTTCCTTTTCCATGTAACTGGAAATCTGGAGAAGAAACACAAAGATTGGAAAACTGTAAGCTGTGCTAGAAAAGGCGATGAAACCTTTAACAGGACATAAACAGAAGCAGTAGTGCTATAGTTTTAAATTTTGTATGGAAAATGCAAACAAGTTTTTGGTGTGCAGACAATATCGTGGAATCATTTAGTCCAAACAAACATTTAGGCTTAAAATTGTTTACAGTATGATACATATCATATATACTGTATGTATACTGTGTCCAAATGATCATTTGTACAGATATTTTCGACACAATTTTGTACTTGTTTGTATGAATGTTTTCTGAATATTATTCATTATGGTCAATTATAACACTGTTTTTTCATTTTTAGTGCCGCAAACAATGTACGTGATAATCATGATTTGCATCAATATTTGTGTTTTTGTATGTATGTTCTGATTCAGGGCTCTAAAACTTGTTTAGTTTTTGTATTTCCAAACAGCAACAAAAAAAGGTGAATTTTAGGGAAACGGTGTTTTTCTCTAATTAAATGAGTCTTACATCGACACATTATGTTGTACTGTCCTCCAACTCACACTGAAACTCACTCTTTATGCTTTCTCACGTATAAACTTCACTAAAAACTTTTAGCATGTTTGAAAAAAGTGTGCAAATTCATCTCCAAACCAATTTAGTCCTTAAATCTCTTATGGTTCACTTACCTGTCTTTGTTCAGACATCTTTCAGATGAGCTCGGTATGTTTGTTTTGTTGCTCTTTCTTTTCTCTTCTTCTGAGTTTTCTGTCTTGAGATTTCCTCGGTTGGAGTGGGAGGTTTTGTGGCAAACTGTTTAGTAGTTCAGTGCAGACAATCTCTCTGTAGTCACACTGTGGACACTGACTTATATACTAGTGATGGAACTCAGAACTCTGGAACACTGTATTCCAGAACTCTCTGTGTTCCGATAGAATATGTGTGTTCACGTGTGTCTGTGTGTGTGTGTTATCATGTTTATCCTCATGATGTCCTCACAAGTGACAAAAAAAGATTGATTGAGGACATATAGGAAAACAGATTTTTATGTTAGCTTTATAGGGAATCACTACACGCCAATGTGCATCAAAGCAAGTGATGCTATTATATGCAAAATATATATGTGTGTGTGTGTCTGCATGCTACAACCCTGTGTGTGGGTGGGTGGGTGTGAGTGTGTGTGTGTGAGTGTATGTGAGAGAATATGTGTGTCCATGTCTGGAAAGCCCATTTAGATACAGACCGGTACAGACCGGGATATTGAGAGAGAGCTGACCTTGGCCCTTCTGTCACTTAACACTCCTCAGGGAGAGGGAACTGAGTGACCTCGTAATCACACCAAACCCTTGGCGTTACCAGGGTGTGTGTGTGTGTGTGTGTGTGTTTGGATCGACATGGATTTTCATTTGTGTGCTGTGTGTTGTGTGTTTTGTCATCTTTATTTCTTTCATTCTATTTAGTGCAGTTTGTGGAGTCATTGTTGTAATCCACAAACTGTCACATCCGTTGTAAACTACCTGACCGTCAGTCAACAAAGGCAGCAGACATGGTTGGGTGATAATGAAGCGTTAAGCCTCTGGAGGCTCTATTTTACAGTTAAACACAATGTGAAATGGAGCGGTGTGTTTCAGTTTATTATTATTTATGTTATCCTCACTCAGCCAATCAGAGCTAAAGACTGCATCTATCCACTTTAATCCCCCTTTATTTAATGTGGTAAGCATTTTCCAAAGTGTCACAGTCTGGTCAGTTTCAAATGGAGTGCTTCTGTTTGTCATTACTTAAGTAGTAGTGTCTGAAGCAAGAGGATGTGCCCATCTGCCAACAGCTACAACAAGGTTATTTTGTGTATATGTGTGTGCATGCACAGTAGGATCACGCACTCCCCTATATACTGTGGTTATGCCTGGTCTTAAAGTCCTCATATGGCACAATTTAAAGCACATGACACAGTGATCTCACACTGAGCGAGTAGCCTGCTAGTCAGCATGTGGTTTGTGTGTGTGTGTGCATGTATGACCGAGTGTATATAGGGAATAAGGGAGGTGAGAGAACAGGGCCAAACAAGAAAGAGGGAAGGAGATAAACAGATTAAAAAAGAAGGGCAAAAATGGAGAATAACTACGTAAAATGTAGAAAAGAGCCAAAAGAAATCAGGAGTTACGAAGGAAGTAAAAGTTGTAAAAACATGATCATCAACTCCCCCAACCTCTCTCTCCCTCTCTGCACATGTTTCAGATTATGGCTCATGATGACATCTCTCTGCCATAAACAGGAATAAAGTCAAACAGCCAACATTAATTCCTAATGCGGTTTACATCTGTGCCGTGAACTGGTGTCTCTGTGTGTATGTGTGTGTGTGTGTGTTTAAGATGATTGCCTATGAGTTGAATGTGACTTATCTTTGGCCAAGCAAAGAGACACCTCTTGGTTTAAGACCAGCAACAAGAAACTGCATTTCCTTCTACTGAAGTGCAACTAGTAACGCCATTTTCAAACATAGACTGACCTCTAGTGGACATTTGGTGTATTGTGGTATCTCTAACTGCAGTATCGCCTCGCTCTTCTAGTTATAAATACTTCAGACATACTGTATGTTATAAAATTGTGAGATATCTGTAAACAAACTCTCTCCTCTGTTTTTTTTTCATACGTCTCAGGGAGGATTTTGATGAAGAGGGATTCTGCCAGCCATACAGAGGTATAGCCTGCGCCCGTTTCATCGGTAACCGCAGCATCTTCGTGGACTCGTTGCAGATGCAGGGTGAGATCGAGACCCAGATCACAGGTGAGAAACATGCATCATGTGCAATTGGGTAACCCTAACCCCTAACCCCAAGTATCTAAATGTACTTCTACTCATACAGCATACATTTTTATTGTGCAGCACTTTTCTCTCTCTCTTTTCTCTGAACAGATTCTGCTCGTTTGAGAACTATATGCTTTGATCTATACATTTAATTCCAAATATATACATCTATATTGAATGCCACCAGATCAGTAAAGCCTTACATTGTTTTTTAGGACAGACTAGTTGTTTCCTCTCAGTCGTTTTGTGTCTGACAGGAAAAGCTGACAGCCTGCTTACATCCAGTGAGTTCACTAGTTCACCTTTTATTTAGCACTTCTGTCTTGACTAGCCAAACCCTGCACCAGAGCTGACAGAGCACCTTTTGTAAAGCTGCCTTTTTTGCATAAACTAAATCAATGAAAGCCACCTGTGAATGAGGACTGTTAAGATAAACCTTAACTAATGTGCAGTAGGAAGAAAACAAGACGTCACATTGGAGTTCAAAGGAAGTTCAGCAGGGTCACCGCTCCGTATGGAGCACAAGTGGCCCACTGTTTCATACTGTTATACATGTCTGTGTCTCTGCTTCTGTGTTTTTGTTCAGTGTGTTTGCGTGCATATGTCCTCAGAGGTCACTTTAATGTGCATGTTATTGATTGCATCCATGCAGCTGTCAGTTTCTCCCCCGAGCAGTTCAGGGACAAAAGGGGGCCATGAACTCAGACTCTAATCTGAAACATCAAGGACGAGTGATAATTAAGATTTATGATGCCACTGTGTTGTAATGAGCCTACAGTAAGACTGTGAATCATACATTTCTTTCCTGGAAAATCCACATTCGGTAGCTATTCACCACCTTTAGATTTAATATCACTTTCACTGAGCTTTAGTATAATTTTATTCAAGCAACATGTGCTAGAGGAACATTTGGATAACTGCCCTCTTCAGTTATCCACTTTATAAACGCTTGTCTTTTCCTCCACCCCCCACAGAGCTGCTTCACTGATAATCATAGCCACAGCAAAACACATGTTTGCAATAACTGCACAGTCTGACAATGAATCATACATTTACTGCTGCGGCTTTCATTGTCAGTCTCCCTCTTTGATCCTTTATGGGTTTAGATACTCAAAAGTTAGAAGTAATGTGAATGTAAGAAAGAAAAATATATCACATAATTCAGTCTCTCATCTCTTAAATATATATAAAAAAACATTCATATAGATAGACTGTACTGTAATGCATTTCTAGTCTTCTTACCACTCAAGGTGCTTTTTACACTACACATCACATTACACACCCCTGGCACAGGGAGTAAGGACAGTTTGACACGCAGACTAGAAGACCTGGGGACTGAATCTCCTAAATAGTGGGAGTAAATTATGATGCCAGACTGGGTTGTTGATGAGAAATTGATGAAATGAATATATTACTGTTGTGTCCCCTCTTTCCAGCGGCCTTCACCATGATCGGGACCTCCAACCATTTGTCTGATCGTTGCTCCCAGTTTGCTATCCCTTCCCTCTGCCACTTTGCCTTCCCGACATGCGACCGCAGCTCTGGAACCGACAAACCTCGTGATCTGTGTAAGGACGAGTGTGAGATTCTGGAGAACGATTTGTGTAAGACAGAGTACATCATCGCCCGTTCAAATCCCATCATCCTGAAGAGACTGAAGCTGCCAAACTGTGAGGACCTGGCTGCTTCTGACAGTCCCGAGGCTGCAAACTGTCTAAGGATTGGCATCCCCATGGCCGAGCCCATAAACAAGAGTAAGACTTTCTATATTACTACTGCTAATAGTGCTCATTATAATTATTACTATATGAGGAGAGGTATCCTTGTGGCCCCTCTTGTAAATGCTAGCAGGAGTCCAGGTACACTGCAATATCAGAAAAACTTTTTTTGGGCTGCAATTAACGATAATTTTCAGTGTTGATTAATCTTCAGATTATTCTTTTTAATATTTGTTATATATTGTTATATGTTAATAATCATTTAGTCTATAAAAAGAAAATGTCCAGCACAACTTCCCAGAACCCAAAGTGACATGATTAAAACTTGAATGATGAAAGCATAGAAGAGATTGAATTACCTATACTGGATTACTTATAGAGCTAGTTTTTATTTCTTGTTTGGTTTCATCTAATACACAACCACACTTTCCTCTCCCCAAGATCACAAGTGTTACAACAACAGCGGTGCAGACTACAGAGGCACAGTCAGTGTGACCAAGTCAGGGCGTCAGTGTCAGCCGTGGAACTCTCAGTACCCCCACAGTCACACGTATCTGGCCGTCCGCTATCCGGAGCTCAACGGAGGGCACTCATACTGCCGCAACCCTGGGAACCAACACGAGGCCCCCTGGTGCTTCACACTGGATGAGGGGGTCCGCATGGAGCTCTGCGATATAGCCATCTGTGGTAAGACGCTAGGAAATCCAAAGAATTCTATTTCTCAGTTGACTAATCAAATAATAATTCTTCTCTAGTATGTCTCTTTATCACATTATATTGCCCAATCACACAATAACTAATATACCTAATGTTATTCCTCTCTTTCCATCCATCTCCACAGACCATAAAGACAAGTCTGGCGGCAGCAACATGGAGATCTTGTACATACTGGTTCCCAGTGTGGCAATCCCATTAGCCATTGCCTTGCTCTTCTTCTTTATTTGCGTGTGCCGCAACAACCAGAAGTCCTCCAGGCCACCTGCCCCTCGTCAGCAGAAACCAGTCCGGGGACAAAATGTTGAGATGTCCATGCTCACAACTGCATACAAGCCAAAGGTAGAGCATTGCACCCACTGCACGTCACAGTGTAGGTGGGGAAAGTGATCTGCCTCACTGAGACTTAGACACTAGGGTCTTTTCTTTTCAGTTTCTGACGTGCTCCGCTCTGACCATGTTTACACAACAGAAGGAAGAAATTAGACTAAAATGAAATGTACAGACGGATCTTTACAGTACATTAATATTACGATGACGGAATAGTTACTGTACGGTTCGCTCACATGCTGACACACATGGTTACCAAATGATTCAACATTAGCGTATATGCTGATGGATATACACATCATTTAGTCCTGAAAGATCCACATATGCACTGCAGCAGAGTTCACGTAGAAAGGTTTGATTGTTTGGGTTACACCGGCGTTTGATTGACAGCTTTCACGCCAGCCTACACGAACCAGACTAACTGTGAAAATCCAACCAGGACTCATGGAGGCCTCACAGTCCACATTTTTGCACTGCACACACGTGATAGTCCTCCATCTGTAACAGAGTATACAAAAACAAGGTCGTTATAATCTGTTATAGATAATGCAATACATTATCATGGCCTGTTGTGGAAAAAAAGTGTGCTTTTACTTGGTCGCCATTATTTGGTCTTTAGAGCAAAAAAGGGCCTTCGATGTGTGATGTCTGTTGCCTGAATATAGTTCAAGTTTCTCTTTAAAAATACATTGAGCAAAGGACACAACATTTTTTATGCTAAAAAATGTTTATTTTCTAAGGTCTTCTAGAATATGTAACAATCATCTATCCTCTTATTTTGCAGTCTTCAATAAGTAAGAAAAATATGAAGTTACTTTAATATTGTAATACTTTGATGAGGTTACTTATGACATGTTTTAAAGGTGATTAGCAAGTGTATCAATTTCTTATATTTTCATCACGCGTACATACAATACAATTTTACATTTTTACAATTCACTTCACGAATCTCCAGCCGCTTTGATATTTAAATCAGTATATATGGTATATACCATATACACATAAAAAGAAACTATGAATAAATAAATAAGTTAAAAACACACCCTTATTGCATTAACAGACTCATTACAAGACACAGGACAATTTGGGTCTTTGTAGCCTTATCGCATATGTAATTTGTTCCATCTCATAGAGTTATCAGATTTGTTTTTCAAGTAACCCTCCCAATCCTGCTCACACAGAATTTTGGCCTCCGCTGTGCTGAATCTAGACCAGTGCACCTTTGCTTTGTTTGTCATAAGAGCAGACTGAGGAAGAAGTCAAAACACTGACACATCCCTCTGTCAACCGGGATACGTCGCAGCATGCTGGGGTTACCGGCTGGAGTGTGTGTGAAATTGACCTGTTTCAGACAAAGCTTCAGATCTCTATCATCAGAGCTCAGCAGGTCCAGGAATGTTCAACTGCAGCTCTTTTTCCTCTCTGTTTATTTCTCTCCCGCTGTCTCTTTTTCCACATCTCATGCCTCTACACTCCTCCTCTCCCTCCTGCTCTCACTTAATCCATCTCTCTTTGTTGCTCTTCTTCTGTCTCTCCCTCCATCCCCTTTACCTCTTCACCTCTTTTTCATCCTTCACTCTCTCGTTCCTCCCCTCCCTCTCTCACAGAACCTCTTTGTAATGTAGATCATCAAGCCCCTGCTCTGCCAGCCAACACATAGCTCACATTAGGATCTGTATCATATTTCTTTCAAGGTTGCACACTGAGTCATATCATGTCTGTTTATCTTTTCCACATAATTTTGGTGGTGGTGAAGGTGGAGGCTGTGGGAAGGAGGGGGGGCGGGGGGTGATATCTAGACAGTGTGTCTACTTGTGCAAACCAGAGCTGATGCTCAAGGTAATGTGTATAATATTACCATCAATAGCTGTAGAAAGAACCGCAAAATGTCACCAAAGCATCAGAAGCTATTAATATCTGCCATTTATATTGTTTTTTTGCAATGGAGCACACGTTTCGCTGACCTAAAAAGGGAGTCTCTCCTCGCTGTGTTTAGATGACTACCTTGTATATGCAAAGAGTCAAGGTAGTGGGAGATCAAAGAAAGTATTTCAGAGTGACAACCATACAGTTATGGAATTATACAGTGAATTTTATATGGTCCTTGAGGACAACAAGAGCTTGAAATATGGTTCACACATATCAGGCTGCATAACCATCCGTTTTATGATTTCATAAGCCCAAAAAAAAGCGTTAACAGAAGGGCAGTTTTCCACTATCTAATGTGGTAGCTAAATAACGTACAAAACAATTTAAGTGAATGAGGATTTGTATCTGATTTCTACTTTTTAAAAACTTTTTCATGAGTGATAAAACCTCAAATTATACAGTCATTTGTGTAGATAATTTCCAAGTCTCCCTTCCAAACCCCTCTTATCCACTTTGAGTTATAGCCAGCAGGCATTGCTGCAGGGTCACCCAGGGGCCATTGGCTGTGACAATCCATTTAGACACACATAAACATACACACACACACACACACACACACACGCACGCAAACCTGCTGAGTGTGTGTGTGTGTGTGTGTGAGGAGGATCTGAGGGTTTGGGTGTGGGGAGAAATGAAGGGGTGAAACAAACCCATAACTAAAAACATCTGTGTCTTTCATAACTTCAGCAGGCCCCCACACTCACCTCACACATACACACACACACACACACACACACACACACACACACATACACACCACCCCCCTCAAAGATCATACAGGCCTGTGTGTCTCTCTACTGCTCACCAAGGAATTTCATTATTCATCTCAGAGTTACTGGAATCTGAAAATCTCTGCCAAACTCGGCTCACCTTTTATCTTCAAGTACTGTACAGCTACAAATACACACACACACACACACACACACACACACACACACACCTGCTGGAGCTCTGTCATTCTCTAAAAATGACCTGGACAGAACATAGGAGAGTTTAGCTGAAGTAATGAAGGATTGTTTTGCTGTTAAAAAGGAACATTTAGTCTTTGCTGATGTAAACTTTAAAATTTTAAACCAACTTAATTGTGTTTTTGTTTGTTTGTTTGATTTTATTATATCATATCATTGCTCTGAATTCAGAGTTTCAAGCTTAAACCAGGTGTTAAATAACTTTTTCATTTAGAAGCTGATTTGATCAAATCCAACTGAATTCTAAAAAGTTTGTGACCCTGTAATTTGGCTCAGTCCTGTTGGGATACAGCTTCACAAACTTCCAGTCTGTTTCCTCCTCCTCGTCCTCCTCAGTAAGAATGAAAGACTAAAAAGTCAATGTCCCCCCTCGCAAAGAAAGCTTCAACTATTCCTGTTTCACTGGCAAGAGTGCTTAATGCTTTAGTCTTCCTAAAAACTGCTAACCTGTCAGTTAAATGACATCTTGGAGCTCTAATCGTGTTGCCAGATTTTCCCACATTGCTTTGCAAAGGGCATCAGCAGGAACTGATGTAATGGATTGAGTCTAAATATCACAATTATCAACTCTCTGGGCTGTACTTTTCTATATTTTTTTACAACTCAAACACATATTTGATGTTGTGTTAGGCAGCTCGCCTACAGCGAATTAGAAGCACCAATGTAAACTTCATGTCAACATCTCTTTTCCATACAAGGAGAATTGTTCGGAAAGAGTGATGGCCTAACAAAGAAAATAATGATCAAATTTTTCTGTCACATCACTCTGCCCGCTGATCTCACTTCTTCCTTTTTTCTTTCTTCTTCTTCTCTGCAGAGTAAGGCCAAAGAGCTTCCACTGTCGGCTGTACGTTTCATGGAGGAGCTTGGAGAGTGTCCTTTAGGGAAGATCTACAAAGGTCACCTGTATCTGCCGGGCATGGACCAGGCACAGCTCGTGGCCATAAAGACCCTAAAGGACATCTCCAGTGCCCAGCATTGGACCGACTTCCAGCAGGTAAACAATCTCTGCCTCCACAGTTTCCTGCTTCCAAAGTTAAATAAAATGTCTGAACGTATAATAGTGGTGAGGACACAGGTGCAAAACTCAACTGTGTGTAACCTACATAGCTGCTTAAAGGCTCTGCCTCATTCTCTGTGCATAGAAAGGGAGGGTTATGTTTTCACGAGTCATCTGTTTCAGTCCACCTTGACATCTATATTTATCTGGACAATCCGTCACGAGTTACAGTTTACTTCTGGAACTATTTCAAGTGAATTAATCTGCTGCTCAGTGATTTTTAGCTGTATACAGTCTGCCATCGCCCACCACGTTTACCTTCTGTGCAAATATAACAAGTCATGCTTCAGATCTTGTGGGAAGTAAGATCTTTCCACTGGGGAAATAGTCCTTTGTAGTTTAAAACAGTAGATTATTTTAGTACCACATTTAATTTTAGAAATTCACGCAAAATTGCCAGTTAGGAGCAAAAATGACAGACCAGAAGACTTTTGGTGTGTCAACAAATGTCTTACAGCCAAAAAAGTAGATTAAAACTGGAGGCTGTGAGCAAATAAAAAGTCATTTTCCCACTAAATATTAGTTAAAATAAATCTTCTTTTTGCTTGAAGTTCATACTATTTGTTTTCCATTACAGGAGGCCGCAGTGCTGACAGAGCTGCAGCACCCAAACGTGGTGTGCCTGCTGGGTGTGGTGACCCAGGAGCAGCCTGTCTGTATGCTGTTTGAGTTCTTGCCCCAAGGTGACCTCCACGAGTTCCTCATCATGCGCTCACCACACTCTGACGTCGGCTGCAGCAGTGATGAGGATGGCACTGTGAAATCCAGCCTGGATCATGGAGACTTCCTGCATATGGCTATACAGGTAGGGGAGATATGAAAGGAGTTACTTATTTTTATATGAAATGGATTGGTGATTTCTGAAGTTGATTGAGTTTTGTCATCTCTCTGTGCTCCTTCCACCGTGCTGTGTACCAGCCACAGTTCACAGCTACCTTAAACAATTGATTTCTTTCTGACTAATAAACTTAGGTGACAGCTGGGATGGAGTACTTGGCAAGCCACTTCTACATCCACAAAGACCTTGCAGCTCGAAACATCCTGGTAGGTGAACAGCTCCACGTCAAGATCTCGGACCTGGGTCTCTCCAGAGAGATCTACTCCTCAGACTACTACTGCCTCCAGCCCAAAACCCTGCTGCCCATCCGCTGGATGCCTCCCGAGGCCATCTCTTATGGCAAGTTCACCACAGACTCAGACATCTGGTCGTTCGGGGTTGTGCTGTGGGAGATCTTCAGCTACGGTCTGCAGCCCTATTACGGCTTCTCCAACCAGGAAGTGATGGAGATGGTGAGAAAGAGGCAGCTGCTGCCCTGCCCTGAGGACTGTCCACCAAGGTATGTTCAGGTTAATCAGCATAAGCTGTGAAGTGAATTATGAGAAGGCAATGCAGTCCATACATGGAACAATTTCATCTTTACTTCTAAAGAAATTCTTACAATTTCCTGAAAACTAACTCTGTTGTCTCTTAGATTTTATGGTTTGATGACTGAATGCTGGCAGGAGGGACCATCACGTCGACCGCGCTTCAAGGACATCCACACCCGCCTGCGAGCCTGGGAGGGGATGTCATCCCATGCCAGCTCCAGCACACCTTCTGGTGGTGGAGGCAATGCCACCACCCAGACCACCTCGCTCAGTGCCAGCCCTGTCAGCAACCTCAGCAACCCGCGCTATGCTGCAGCCGCTGCTGCCGCAGGCTACCTTTACCCAGCCCAGGCTATTCCTTCCCCAGGCCAGATGGCTCCGATAACAGCCTGGACACCCATGGCTGTGTCCCAGACCCACCAGCGCTTTATCCCCGTCAATGGATACCCCATCCCTCCAGGATATGCAGCTTTTCCAGCTCACTTCACTGCCCCTGTCCCACCGACCAGGGTCATCCAGCATCACCTGCCCCCTCCCAAAAGCCGCTCACCCAGCAGCGCCAGCGGTTCCACCAGCACAGGTCATGTCAGCGGAGTGCCCTCCACTACGGGTTCCAACCATGATGCCAACACACCGTTGCTTTCCCACTGCATCATGCCGGGAAGCGGTGGAGGGCAGGCTCAGGTGTATGGACAAGTTTGCCAGAAGGGGATGGGGCAACTGGACCATGCGTCACAAACATCAGCGCTCCTCACTGCTGATTCTGATGTACTGATGTACAACGACACGGTCATCACTGCAGACCTGTAGATAGAGGGATACTCACTTTCTTCCTGCTTGGGACCCAGATTTGAGAAGTTTAGCCTCTCACCAAGGGACCCAGTCTAACAGTTCTACTCTGGTCACATGGAGACTCAGCAGAAACCGGCCTGTGCACACGATTGGTGTGCAGGAAACACTGCTGCAGCCACACAAGTATATACACAGCTGTCTGACTTTTTAATGCCTTATTGTTTAAAGTGTACTTACTATCATGTTTTCAAAATGTTGTGTTATTATTTTAACCTCTGTGTAAATAGGGTACATAAGTCCTGAATGAATGAATGAATGAAATACAAATATATATATTCAAAAGAACTTTTTATTAAGGAAAAAAATGTAAAAGGTGAAATAGAAGCAAGTCCATCCTGTGTCCTGAGAAACGGTTTGTATTATTACAGTCCCACAAAAAAGTTCCCGTGTCACAAACCCAGTCAATGAACTGTTTCATGCAGGATGTGAAGGAAACACTGACATTCATACAATCACCTTTCGGTGCTTTTCAGCATGGTGTGACTTGCTTGTTTCTGGACATATTAAAACACAAAAATGTCCTGTGCTTTTGCTTGTACAGTAAAAGAAACTGCATTTAACAAGCAATAACCAAGCGAACAAGAATGGGAACAGCAGACTGAACAAATGAGAGGTTCAGCAGCTTTTACTGAGAAGACCAGCACTGACCTACGCAAAATACACCAGTATTACAAGGCGTGCAGGTGACGTGCCCCACCTCTTGAGTTTTTTTTTTTTTTTTTGCAGCCCAGCTATGTGACAGCGCCCCATCAAAGCAGCTGGAATTCAAACTAAAACAGATACAGGTGATACGTTTGTTACCAATACTCGCCCCAGCACTGAGATCTGGCAGATTGCATCATCATCATTTTCATACAAAGTCCCTTCAGAAATGACACCTGAATGTTTTTTTGTGCAACCTCAACATGACTATCTGACACTTTTGCATCATGGACACAGGCCTCTTTGCCTTTTTTTTTTTAAATTTCAGCTCCAGGCTGAGGAACAAGGGAGCTGGGAAAACCCTCTCTTCATTCCTCTCTCACCTTCACAGGTCACCCCTTTATCATTTCCCTGTCCTCGTTTTCTCCTCTCATAATGTCTTCCACCTTCCCAGTGGATATAGCATCTCACTTCAAAAGCTGGCTGCAGAGGACCCTCCACAGATCTACAAATATAATCACACAGCGCTCATATCCTCCACAGTTAAACTGGACCGGTCTCAGGGCAAACACTCCATTCACCGCATGAGGGCTCGGGTCAATTTACTGTCCATGATGTAAGCTAAAATCTCGCCCTCACAAAAGAACATTTTTATTGTAAATCGGATAGGGTATTTTCATTTTTATGGTAGAGTTTTTCAGTATTTGAATTTTGAAGGAAGATTTTATTCACACCGCTTGTATTCATGTCTTTGTCCTTTCCTTTTCCTGATTTCAACATCTGTATTGTACAAAGAAAACCATTCAAGATATAGGGGAATGAAAGTACACAAAGTACACACATGAGGCTCATTGCAGATGAAACCTCTGCTTCAGTTGGTATTTTACAAGGTCTCGGCCATGTGCACGAACAAAAAATCCTATAAATAGGATGTTCGATGTGTCCTCTTAAATTGGTTAAATAGAAGAATGTTTGACCTCAGCAAAGATCAATTTCATGAAAGATTTATTTTAAAAGATCATTTATTTGGTTCTGTATCAGTAAATGGAAAGTACTGTGTGATCTGTGGTTAGTGGTATGGTACTGATAAACACCTGGCAACAGCTGTACTGACATGTAGGTGATCCCAACAAGGACAAGTGCAGGTTTTAAAAAGAAAGTTTCCTTAGTGAGTCTCATTACAGCTGCATTTATATTTTAACATGTCCATTGTCCAGAAAAAGGTCAATCATGTATGGTTTCAGATGCATTTACTCGAATATCACATAAAAGATGCCTCAGCTTTCTGTTATTATTTAATGATGGTTGATTAGAAGTAGTAGTAAGACAACAGTTTGTGACCTTAGTTGTACCTGTGTAGTAGACAATCATTGGTTCTGAATGGTCGTAAAAGTGTCCCAGATTGTTGCACTCTGCTGGTGTGACTATCAATCAGCTGTATTTTCTAACCAGCATGACACAAAGGTACGCTGATAGCACTTCGCTGTGGATGCGCAAAGCCGAAATCACAGTGAAGATAGCTTGTTGCCTATTGCTTATTATCGTTTCAAGTTGACACTTGTGGAATGTAGATAGACTTTAGTAATTAGTTAATCTACCCTTAAACCCTTAAAATCATGGCTACTATCTGATGTCACTAGAAGAGAAACAGCTGTAAGACAAGCAGCTGCTCCAAGTCACAGTAGACTAAAGTGAAAAGTTTTTAGTTTTTTTTTAGTTTACTCCAAGATAATTTATTCGACTGAAACTGATTGTGTGACATTAGCAAAATGAAGGGAAAGAAGAACGAGATATTCATGTCAAATCTGGTCCAAGGTTATTTGAATCATTTAAGTTAATTTGAATTTTTCCCAACAAGTTTTTATTTTATTGCTGTCTTTTGTCTCTGTACTTTATCTTTTTGTTCCTCTGAAGCAGATCGAGCTACCTTGGCATCTGAGTTTGTACCTCCAGCATGTAAAGAATTTATGTGTACTAATATAGCAGTGCAAAAACCACTTATACGCAAGACTGTGAATCTTAATCAAGTCTAGGTATTTTTGTATTTGGCAAAAAAAAAAAAAAAAAATCATTATTGTGCCTTTTCTTTTTTTGTTTTATTCGAGATCCATAAAAAAAAACACAGCAAAATACAAGTAAATTTATAGTTCACTAACAGTGTACCCGTTACAGAAGGTTTACATGTTTATCCTTTGACCAAGAGAGGCCTTGTCTTTGTATTTTGTCTGAACATTTTTGCACAGATGTTTTGTATTGCAAAATCATTTATTAAATGATGTTGTTTGGTTAACCGTGGAGTCATGAGGATTATTAATTTGTAGGCATACATAAATTGTGAGGTTTTGTTTGTTTTTGTGTTTTTTGTAATGAGGAGTTCCCTGACATTGGCTTGGTGATCAGAATTGTAATGGCAATGTGATTCCACTGGGTGTCACCAAATCACCATATCTGAGGATTTGCTTGAACGTGTGTGTCTCATAATTGTAGCAACCATTGTTGGCCAGGTGGTGGTGCCCTTTAGTGTTCTGTTTGTTTAGCTGTGAGCTTCAGCACAGCTGGAAATAATATTAGTCCAACTAGAATTTGGCAAAAGATGGAAAAATGACTCTAGTATAGTGTTCCTCTGTGCTTACTTGTGTGTACCACTGTGTGCTTGTGCGTATACGTGTGTGTTTTCTCTCATTTCCTGCTCAATTTTGCACATTAAACAAGCCAAAACAGCTTAAACTTAACGAGAATGGCTGCGAGTATGTATGCACGTGCCAAAAAAAAGATATATGGAGATGATCTGATGTGCACACACATTTATGCATTTGTACATATGAGCAAAACCAAATTCTAAATTACACACACCATGTTAAATATCCGGATTGCTTATATTACAAAAATAGTAATTTAAAAAAAACATACTCCTAACATACTACTAACTATTATCGAGCCATACAGATGTTTTGGTTTGATTTCCCTAGATATTCTGGACTGTGTATTACAAAATAGTCGACCCAGTCTATTTGCATATGTTCATAAGTTGTGAACAGTTCAAGCTAACAGTGATTTTCCTGTTGTTTTATCTGAAGAATAACAGGGGGCACTGTCTCTGGAAAAATGTTACCGCTGACATATTTTTTTAATCGAATCTTTTCAGAAAAAGACATTCCTTTCACTTCTTTAGTGGAAGCAGACATCTCAAGAGACAGATAAACCAAACCAAAAACTATCTGCGTTCATACATTTCACAAGACATTTCACTAAATATGTTTTTTGGGGTAATGTGGGTGAAGATATCCTTAAAAATGTGAAGCTCCCTGTCAGTGCAAGACATGTCAGTGACTCATTCAATCCCATCCTTTTCTTAAGTGTGTGTGTGTGTGTGTGTGTGTGTTGGCAGGTAACAAGAAAAAGAAGAAAAAGAAAAGTCATTAGTACCGAAACAGAATTGACTCCTAAAAAACAATTTCTGCTGCTGTTCTGGAACAGTTTGTATTAAGAAAATGTTCTGTGAGCAGCTGTAGCAGAGCAGTAAACTCCCATGACTTCTTCATCACAGACACTGAGTTCTGAAACTATTGGATATAAGTTCTCCCAAGGTAAGAAGGAAAATCATTTGCTATGCTTGAATGTGCAGCCAGGGAGAGTAGGGCAAAGGAGGGAAAAAAGGAGCCATCTGTAGTTGATAGACTGGCAGAGCAAGAAACACACCACTGATCTGAGATGTCAGGATCATGTCAGAAACCCAGAGTCACTCACATCCTGGGAGGCAATTTGGGCTTTCTTATCCATCACTGAGAGTCTGAGTCTGCTGCTGCGTCTTTGTCTTCTTTACAACTGATCGAAATTTAGTTGAAAACTGAGATCTAGCTTATATAGACTGTTGATATGCTGTTTAACAGCTGCTGTTTAAACGGATTATATTATTGATCTATCGGTTTGTTGTTTTTAAATCGCTCTGTCTATAAATTTCAGAAAATGTTAACATAATTGTTATCATAATTTTTTTCAGATGAACCTCTTTATATTGTTTGTTTGAGCCAAAAGAAGCAACACATTTCTTACACTTATCATAATTGTTGTTGTCATTTTCAGAGAATCAATTAATTAATTAACTAAATCATTATTTCATCTCCAGACCTGTATTTGAGTACATAGCAAGGACCCAATCAAAAAATGTTGTTGTTGTTGTTTGGGTACTCAATAATGACATATTGTCAACATTTAGATTGATACGCTGAACTTTTTAACAAACACTATACTTCATTTTCAATGTGTGTGTGTGTGTGTGTGTGTGTGTTGCATTCTGATCAATATTTAATATTTATTCTCTTTTAGCTCCATTTTGGGCCTTTACCAACTCCTTTGCGAGTTATCTAGCACTTGAGCTGCTAAATGTCCCACCAGGTTTGCCAGCTGGGCTTAGTTGTGATTCCCTTCCCAGCGCTTATGTCCACAATTTTACTCTATATACACTCTTATTTCATTAATCAGATACTCTCCAACCACTCCTGACTCCTAACAATACCAACCTAACCTTCCTTTCATGAGTTTTTCCCACCGTTTCGTATAATGGTGTTTACAATCCTCAGCCTCAGCCTTGCATGCACAGACTTATGCACACACTCTTCGTTCCCTGACATCTTTCAACAACAACAACAACAACAACAACAACAACAACAACAACAACAGAAGAAACAGCTACGATGTACGAGTATATGCTTATACATTTGTAGGGGTCATGTTCCAAACAGCTTCATTTGCATCCCTCCCACAACAGCAAAGAGGAACGTAGCCTAATGTTGATTAGTAATTATTAATTTTGCATGAATGGAATGGCAATGCAATATTCATACTTCATACTTCAATATATCACATTGAAGTATGAATGAAAAAGAAATGTTTATGATGGCTTTTGGTTAATTGTATGCTTCCATGTCTGAATGTATGTTTAACTATTATCAGGTAGAGTGGTGCCAACCATGAAGGGGCATTAGTGTTCCAATAATCTTTCTTCAATTTTTCATTTCATGTTGGAGAAAGCAGCAAAGACACAGAGAGAAAGAGAGAAAAGAAAAAAACACAACAACTGAAAATATAAAAAGAAAAGTAATATAAACCAAAAATGTAATAACTATAAAAGAGGTCAATGAACTGTAACCATTTCCAACAGAATCCCAATTAAACACAAGAGAACAAACCAAATAAGACACAAGGTAAAAGTAACTAAAACCAATCCCCCCACTGTTGTGGAGAAATTGCTGAAGTCAAAGGTCAATGGTGAGGTCAGGAAGGAAGAAAGTGTTCAGAAGCCTCTGATGTCTTATGCTGTATTATTTATTGACGCTTTACCAAGGAGAATTAGAGACACTCTCAAAGTACATCAGAAGTGTCTGAGTCGGTCTCACATTCTGCCCAACTCATCCTGGTGGATAGACTTTAAACCCCAAGATAACACCACAAATACTATGTGCCCAGAATTAGCCAAAGAGAATGTTTTTACCCATGCAGGTGTTATTGTCAGCATATTCTAGTCTGGAGACACAGATGTCTGTTTACGTTTATTAGAACGTCAACAGCAAGCTATGTATTATGTCCATTTAAGCACTTAGGTTTAAAAACAAATAAACAATTATGATGTTAATTGTTTGGGTGTGGTTGAATGCAAATGAAAGTCGCCTGTTTACTGTAGGTAGCAAACTAAGTGTGAATTGGGACGATATTAACAATTCTCACACAATTGACGCAGATCACATGCTGTCATGCCACACATGTCTTTTCTCAGAAACAAAGTAGAAGCACATTTCATGGATTGTTTGTGAACGCACCGATAATCATCTGTTTGAACAAGCAAGCAACAACAAATTATTGCATTGTTTGATCCAGTGGAGCCGGTAGGTTCAAATTGTCGGCACTGTGTGGGTCACTACGTCTATTGTGCAGTTTATTGATCCTGAGATGAGGTGATACTCCGGGTTTTCAGTCCACAAGAAGAATTAACTTAACACTGAACCTGCCTTGCAGGTTGCTTTTCAAGAATTTAAAAAAATTATATTTAAATTGAACTGAAATGATTGAATAGAAAAGTAACTAGTAACTAAAGCTGTCAGACAAATGTAGTGGAGTAAAAAATACAGTATTTAAGATGTAGTGGAGTTGAAGTATAAAGTTACATAGAATGGAAAAATTCAAGTAAAATGGGCCACAAGTACCTCAAATTTATACTGTATATGTATATGTATATGTATATGTACTATTTGAGGTATTTATACTGAATGTCTGTAGTTATTTTGCACCTACATGTGGATGAGCGAATTATTTTACACTGTTTTTTTGTGTACTGGTGTTTAGTTTTGTCCACCACCCAAAAATATTGAAATTTGAAAATATTTGAATTTGAGAAGCTGATATTAGAGATTTTGGATATTTTCTTAAAATGACTTCAAACAATAAATTTATTTGTTTGGTCCATAAAATGTCAGAAAATGGGGAACAATGTTGATCTTTGGCATCTTGATATAAAATCTGGACCAGCTCATCATTGTTATATGTATATATATGTTAGGTACATAATTGTATCATGCAGTGCATCTCTGTGGAAGCATCTGCATTGCGCAGAGATTTGCAGAGAGGGAGATTGCATCCCCCTCATTTCACCCCTTACTTCTGAGCATGAAGGAGAAAGAATGGTCGCTACGAAACGCACAAAAAATGAAAAATTAAACCACTAATTTAGAGCCGTGTTTAGTTTGTCCAAACAATTGTCCAAAAACAATTATTAGCAAGCAGCATTTTAGCATTGTAGCTGGTCAAGTTGGAGCTACTACTACTACTACTTTATGTATAGGTATGTAGTTTAATTCCAGTTCCCAGACAGGGGGTGCGATACACAACCCAAAATGACTGGGAAACATTAGTGTAATGTTTAATAATGTATTATATTCTTTAAGCTCATATGTGTTTATTGTAGAAAGAATAGCTAGTAGTTGTACCTGTTAGATAAATAATGGAGTAAATGTGAAACATTTCCTTCTGAATTAGAAATATAAGATAATATGAAGTGAAAATATGCAATTTAACTACCAGTACCTTCAAATTATACAGTTGAAGTACAGTTGAGTAAATGTACTAGTAGTACCTTCCACCACACCTAAATAGACATCATGTTAAAGACCAGTCTCAAACTGAATGATAGGTGTAGTGGGGATGGGTGTGTCCCGCCCTGATGCTAAATTCTCTCTTCAAAGCCAGAGGGGCTACTTCCTGCGACCAGACCATGTAACTGAGGACGACCACTCCCTCTCCTCCGATGACAGTGGTGCCCTGAGGGCACCCTCTGCTAAAGGAGCCTCATTAAGCCTCTTGAGTTCAGGGTGTAATGGGCTGTAATGGGCTTTGAAAGTAAAGGAGAGAAGAGAATGAGTGTGCATTTGGCTTTGAGAGAGAGAGAGATAAATGAATAAAGGGTGGAAGGAGAGGGGTCCAGGATTGGGGTGTAATTTACACATAGAAAAACAAAAAACGAGTGGACTGTAGACTGTATGCTCCTGACACTCTCCTAAATATTTCCAACCATGTTTAAACCCAGAGAGTTTTATTTAAGATAATGGTGCTTCTTGTTTCGTCACCCGTCAATAACACCATGTCCCCTTTACCCCTTATTGTTATAACTTTTGTACAAATAGGGGCCACCAAGTGAGGAAGTAAGTGGCTAACGTAATTAAGTGTAACGTGAATTAAACTTTTATACATTATCTTGTTTGTGATCACGACATCTACCTGAGTAACGTCAGATAGATCTTCATCGTCCATGGTGGTTGTTATAATGAGGACTAACTCATAATCAAATGACATTTTTTGTTATTGTTTTGATGTAAGCGACCCCTAGTGGAAAAAATGTCCTTCTGTTCAGTGAATACTCTGTAGGTCACAATTATTTTTACTTACTGTCATATTTTATATATAATGAGTACCAAGTTACATAGTTCTTTCCAGGAAACTAATTTGAAAATTATAGACCTGTAAAATGAAGCTTGAGAAAATATGTCAAACATTTGCTGGTTCTAGTTTTTCCAGCGTAAGAATTTCCTAGTTTTTTGTTTTGTTTTATATTATAATAAATATCTTTGGGTTTGAAACTGTTAGTTGAACGAAACAAGACGTCTGAAGAGGCTCTTCAGCTTGGTGAAATTGTGTGTGTTCATCTTTAGATATAAAAAAAAACTAAACTAGAAGGTATATTTTCAGCTGCAAGATAAGATGGATTTTTGGGCTTCTCAGCTACTTGCTTTCATGTTTTAGAAATATACTTGCCATAATTGACATTTGACATACATCAAATGTATCTTCAGAATAATGTGAGCAAGCGCTTAAGTTAATATACTTAGTTACTTTCCACTGCTCAGTGTGTTACACACTGATTCTTCTCATGCTGGCTGTGAAAACTGAGGTCTTCCACTTCAACGATACGATGACTGAGTGGAAGGGATACAGATATATGTTGAGGGAGGGAGAGGCAGAGAGAAAGATACAGTTTCACCCTGCTCTCACTCTGTCATGGCAGTGCTGGAAACCTCCAACAAGCCCCTGATTGTTGGGAAACATGAGCTGTTTTTGTTGAGGGGCTGACAGGCGCTTGACCTCCGCTGTCCGTACTGCCACATACTGACCTTGGAGAGAGGAAGTGAAGTGAAGCCTTTGAACGCTGTCAAGTGAACTATCACTGCCTTGTTCAATTTGCCCCGGGGGCCATGACAGAGCTGGGATAGGTCGTGTAGACTATGTAGTAATCTGCTGGTTCATGCAAATTGTTTTCTCGTGTGAAATATATTAAGATTTTTAGTTTGTTTATAGTTTATTAGCAAAATACCTGACCTGAAGTATTTTATTTAAAACAGCTTGTAAAAATGAAACTAAAGTGTGTTTTTACATCTCAGGCTTTAAATTCCACTTGAAAACTCATTTTATTGCACTAAAGTCATGCTTTAGTGCAATAAAATGTATAGAATAGAAACTATAGGATAGATGCTGAGTCTTAAGCAGTCACACAGAAACAGATTGCAAATTTGGATCTATTTTTATATTAGAGTTATTTATTTTCAGGTTTATTTTGACAAGACTAAGAGTAGAGCCATTTACTAATTAGCACTAAACATAAAGTAAAGCAGTTATTTGATCGTAAACCAAAGTATTGGAGATGTTAAAATTTTGACCTGATAATGATGTTATATGAAAGGTTTAGGGATCACCAAAGTCAGAGGGATTCATCTTCTGGTGACTGTATATGTTGCAAGATTGCATGGCAAACCATCCAGTAGTTGTTGAGATACTTCAGTCTGGAACAAATCGGGGGATTGAGACCAACATGCTGCTAGCATGCCAAGAAACCAATCACACAAGGCTGCATACATAATATTCAGTCCCCGACTTCCTATTAGAAACACTATCTGCTAAAGTGCTGAAGCGTGTCCCTGTGCTAGTTGTTTCTTTGACAGCTGAAACTCATTGTTCAGGTCGAAAGCATTCAGCTGTTTTAAACATTAACAGTCCTCTTTATTGTCAGACAGATACTCGCATGGCAGCATAGTCGGAAAGACTGGAGGAGAACAATAGAGTGAAAGATGGATCCACATTCCTTCTCTCTATTCATGCCTCACAGGTCTGAGATCACATGACCACCTCCCATACGCTTAGCCTAGCATGGCAGATTCTTTTCAACCTTGAACAGAGCCAGGCTAGCTGTTTCCCCCTGCTTCTGATAAGCTAAACTAACTGCCACTGGCTCTAGTTATATAGATATGACTTAATACATGTACTCTGATACATTTCAGAAGGAAACATTGTACATTTGAATCCATTTTACATGTGTGATGTCTATAATTGCATGTTACTTGTGTCACTTGCATTTGGTTGTACTTGATTTTGGATTGATGGTGATGTTGGGGGGAATTAAACCAGTTATTCCCCAAAATTTTGTTCTGTCACCCATTAGAAAAAAAGTGTTGTTTAGTCCCCTCATCATGCCATGAAGGGATGTCTGAGTTGTTACCAGTCCCAACAAAGAAACATTTCCCATCTAAACTATTCACATGGTTTTATTTAAATAACTGAGCCCCAAATGGGCACAATTATCCAATATTTCACAAAATGAAAGCAAATGTGTGTGTGTGTGTTGAATTTTGTGTTCAAGCACCATGAAACTGGCTTCAATCAAGACCTACTAACAAGTGCCAACTCTATAATCATTTCAATCATTACAATCAAGCAGAATGTTTAGTAGCACTGAAAGTATTTATTCATCCATCCATTCATTCATTCATTCATCCATTCCAGTAACATCATAATAAGTCCACTTAGCCTGTAATGGCACCAACTTGACCTTAATGTTTTGAATAAGTGTGATTTATTTAGTCATAAACTCTAAACAGAGATCAGTTTCCATTCCTAACAGATCTTAATGAGATTTAAATGACTTGCGAGACCACATAGATTGTTAAATTGGGTGTATTAAATGCTGCACTCCAGAAACTTCTTAAGAGATAGGTATAGAGACATGATGCATTTGGTAGTAAAATGTGTGTGTGTGTGTATCTATGTACAAAGAGGTAGTGTATAAATAATTCTGGGATTAAGGATATAAACATCCTACAGCAAGTACCATACTATAAATGGTGCATGCTCGCAAAGAAGGATGTAAACATTATATCCAAGATATGTTTCGGTCACTTTTTGGGCCACTAAAGACCTTTTTCACAGTAGCCATGTTGACATGAAATAGTAGGGTCAATGCACCCCAGCAGCACCCTGACTCTGTCTGACCTGAATGGAATGGAAACTTATCATTGGTAACACCTGTGTTGACCCTACTATTTCATGTCAAAATGGCTGTAAAAAAAAAGGTCTATTGTCACCTTTAGGTTCATATGGTGAACTTGTTAGCAAATGGTTGCTTATTTACACATCTAGCAGTTACGGTGCAACGTTATCATTCATTTGGAGTCAGGCTTGTGTCCACCTGACAAATATAAAACTATTATTCTCTTCTCTGTTAGAAGATAGCTAGATAGCTCTGTTTTGGAAGTATCTGCTCTAGCTGCTACAGCTGTTGTTTGTTTGAATTGTGTACAGTGGCTGTTTAGAGGGTTTTTGCTGAAAATGACACCATGACATTGGTGAGAGTGAACCAAAACAGTAAAGCTACAGGCCAGACAGCTAAACAATGAGATGAAACTATAAAGTCTAAATTCCAAGATTCACGTTTCTTTCATGTATTACACTTTCAAAGCAAACTTTTGGTCCAAAGTGCTTCATGAAGACCAAGCCAAGGGACACTTACATAAATATAGTTTGAAACAATAATATAGAACTAAAAACACAAATTTAAGTGAATAACATCAATACAAAAATATTAATGTAACAAGAGTCTCCAGTCATGCTGGCTAACAATGAGGCTGTACACAGCCTGACATAGCTGATATGTTATAGCAGGTATAATGTTTACCATCTTAGTTTAGCATGTTGGCATAACAGCTAATTAGCACAATAGCTAATTAGCACTTAACACAAAGTAGAACTGAGTCTGATTGAAATGTCATTTTGCATGTTTTTTCTCATTAACCAACGTTTTGGACAAATAGGCCTGATAGATAAGAGATCAATAAAGTCATTGACATTTCACTCAAAACCACAAATGTCAGTCTCATGGTGGAGCTAAAGGAAATCTAAGCAAAGTGACTGCGGTCCGTCCGCTGTGGTGCAAAATTTATCATCTGAAAGTTGTTGATGTATTCCAGCTGAGCCATTGCATTTTGCTATGATAATATATGATCTCTCATCAGTCTCCTTTTTCTCTCAATCGTTCCTTTTTTTATTTCTCTTCCTCTTCCCTCTCTTCCCACTCCATACAGACACTCTATCTAATAATCCATCCATCTTTGTGCTGGAATGGAGGTCTAATGCTTTCCATCTGTGTGCGTCAGTTGTGGGGCTCCAAGGGCAAGGCCTGCCACTCTTTATTCACTCCCCCCTCTCCACTTCAGCTCCTCTCCAACAAAACCCAGAGTCTGGTTCCACTCAGCCTTAAAGTCTAAGATCTCTCTCCTCGCTGGGGCCCCTCCTGGCCTGAGGCAGCAGGGAAGGTCGGCCAGACTCCTGGATCTGTGGATGCTCCAGATTCTGGGTCACTCTAAAATGAATGAATGAGTCAATTAATCACATACGTACATAAAGTTTCCAAGCCCACAAAATACAGGATATTCTGTTCTAAGCAAAACAGAATCTTAGATTTTTATATATTATATTATAGTATATTATATTATATTCATATTAATTATATTATATTTTATATTATATTATAATACCTATTGGTATGCAGATTGCAAGAAATATATGTAGCTATTTAAGACACAACCGTTACCTCCTATCTACTCTCACCTCACATCAGTCTATGGGTGGAGAAGTTTCCCATTATTACAGCATGTTGACAGATTTCATGTTTCTTCAGAAAGTGCAAGGCTTGAATAGTGTGAAAATTATGAGAATACAGTGTAGGACTGGCAAGAGAGCTGGTTAATTGTTTTAACACAAGACATAAACACTTAAAATCCCTTTATATCCATTTGGTGTTACTGTGCTCTCTTGATCTTATCTTATGTCTTAAAGAAATAAAAAAACAACAAAGACAAGGAAAAAGAATGAAAAATCAAAGCTATTACGTATCACATGATTCATGATTGTGAGGTACTGTCTGTGAAGCTTGTATCAGACATGAGAAACACATCATCTTAATCATTTACTTGAAAACTGAATGAATGAGTGAGAAGTTACGTAACAGAAAACGTTAAAAGATTCAAACTTCAGAGGAGAATTCCTGAAGACTTACAGACAGAGGTCAAGTCAAAAAATCTACAGAAAGTTAATTGAAAACTTTTTTCTTTTAATTTCAAGATTATAAAATCTATCCATCTATTGTTTGCTGCTTTTATCTCAGGCAGCTGTGAACACATGCTGCCTATGTCCCATCATTATCTTTTAACCTTGTAACTCTAAAAAGCACTTTGTGCTCTTTGCTTAAAGTGCTCTTTAAATAAACTAACATTATTAATTTAAGTAAAAATGTCCAACACTCTCTGTTTCTGGCTTCTGAAATGTGACTATTTACTTTTCTCACTTTTACATCATAGTGAAGGTAATATGGAAGTTGTGTTGTGAATCTTCACTATTTTAATAATCAAACATAAACACTTTATAGTCATTAAGCATTTGAAACTGAGTGAATAGCATGCATCGCTGTTTTTACTTGAATCGTGTCAGACAACCACAACAACTCTTTTTTATTTTCATGGTTTTTATTTGAAATAAAAGCCTCATAAATCTGCTCATACTGTACAATAAATGATGCGAGTGTAATAGAGACCACCCAGTGAGACTACATGTGGCATGTGGGCTATGACAGCGATGTCGGTGTTTAAAGAAAGACTAATTGTATAGAGGGAAGCCCAAACTCTGCAGGAGTTTTAACAGTATAATACATCTTGTCATGGTGGAGGAATGCACTAGTGCCGACAAAGGGAAAGTCTACACTAAATGTGAATGCAGCATCATGATCCTCTGATCTTCGGACACTTCAATCAGAGTTTGTGAACATGGAGTGAATTTGTCTCGGAGCTGGAGTCAAGAGAAGCAAGACCTGAGGCTATGATGATGATGAAACTGCAGCTGGACTCCAACATCAGCCTTTCTGTGAATTTTTTAAGAAAAATATCACAAGGGAATTTTTGTTTAGGGTGCAATTCTGCGGCAACAAAAATTCATTCATTTTAGCAAATTAATGGAAGAACTGGTTTGAGGGAGAATTTGCTTTGTATAGCTGGCAGTGAGACATCAATACTGTGCTGGGCTCTGAGAAATGCTCCTTCTTTTGTCTTCCCTCTTACATTGTGACCGGCGAAATACTGCAGCTTCAACAAAACTGCCTTTGTGGAAAAGTCCTGATTTGGATTAAAGTCAGTGAGTGTGTTCTGCACATTAGGCTCCAGGTCTCTTTAAACTCCTCTGTGCAGAATCACTGTTAAGATCAGATGTGTGATTGTGATCGCTTTGCCATTTCCTGCTGATAAAGGTGTGAATGGATGTCTTTGCAGGATTCAAAGAGAGTACAGCAGTATTGTCCTATTATAAAAGGAATAGGTCAACACAACTCTCATGGCTCTACAGTAAGAAGCTGAAGCCAGCGGATAGTTAGCTTAGGTTTGTACAGAGAATGGAAATAGGGAGAGAGCTTGTCTGTTTGTCCCATTTGTTTAATTTGTGCAATATATGAAGTAAAAACAGGTTGTGTTCTTCTGCCGGTTAAGTTGCTGGAAGATTTTTTTAGGCTTGGCTGCTGGCTGTAGCTTCATATATTTACCATACAGACATATATAAACATATACACACACACACACACACACACACACACACACACACACATATATATAAATGCAATAATTAGAAAAAAAATAGCTTCCAAAAAAAAAAGTCCAAAATGAAGAATTTGATGGTTTAGATGAATAGTTTTCAGCCATGAGCACAGTCACTGGAAACACAGGACAGCTAGTCTATTAAAAGTTACCTACAGTATCTCGAAAGCTCATTAATTAAAACCTTTTTTCTGTCATTTGTTTAATTAGTAAATTAATTTAAAAAAAAACTATATTAAAGCAATGTTACAGAGCCATGCTCTTTATGCTAAGCTATAAGCTAATACTCTGCTGAAGGTAACAAAATTCATCTATTCATTGAAAACATCAAATCATTAAGGAAATTATATCTTTATTTTTTTATTTTACTTCTGTATACTTCAGATTCTATCAGCACCGTTTTACTGTGTACACCACACTGGTTTCAGAATAAAACTGGACCCTATCTGAGCATCCAGGATTGAAACCAGGCTTTACAAACCTCAGATCTCTGGGTGTAGAGTGTGGTGTGAGTTGGATGTTTTAAATTAATATTTCATCTTTATCTATGTGAGACACAGAATTGAAAAAAAAACCCCTGATGACACAACATGTTTCAGTGCTTCACCTCCTCCTGTCTTCCACTTCCTCTCTCTCTCCTCTTCCTCTTCATCTCCTCTTCTCCCCTCGTCCCTCTCTTTTCGTCCCCTCCTCTCTTCCCTCCATCTCTTTTGATCTCTCTCTCTCTTTTTTCAAAGCTCTGTGTCACACACACACACCACACATATTCAAACACATGAAACAACATTTCTCATTATCGGTCCCGACCAGCAGGAGGCTTTGTAATCAGACTGTTTGTTTATGTTTGTTGTGCTGCACACACACACACACACACACACACACACACACAAGCACACACATATATACCTATTGCTTCTGGTTTTCAACATCTTTCACACACATGCACACTGAGTCATATTTTTTTCTGTCTCACACACAGATGTCAAACACAGCATTGCACAAAGCCACAGCCCCAGTGTTGAATAGAGCCAGAAATAGCTTTGGGTTTGACTTGGAATCGGCTTAAGAGTCTTCAAAGAGAAAATTTTGATGTTGCAAAGGGAGTGAAAGAGTGAGAGGCAGAGGGGTGAGAGAGGGAGAGAGAGAGAGAGCGAGAGAGAGAGAGAGAGAGAGAGAAGAGAGAAAAGAGAGAGAGAGAGAGAGGGTGGGAAGGAAGAGAGCAGATCTGGCTGTTATATCCAGCTGTAAAAAAAAAGGGGGGCAAAAAACTTCAAAGACTCACGTTGCCATGGTAACTGTATGGTGCCTGCTTTAAAGCCCCACCCCATCCCCTGCTCCGACACACATACACATACATGTAGCAAATGTATTCATACAAATTGATGGTAGCAGAGGAGTGGGGTGTATGCTGGGTGCAGACTTCATTTTTCCATCTCCATCCCTTTCTTCTTCTCCTTTTCCTTCTCCTTCTTCTTCTTCTTCATGGCTACTGTTGCTCTCCACATCCAGCAGAGATCATATTGATGTGTGTAGTGATGGGTACTGCTGTAGCTAATTAAAACCCAATAGGGTTAGCAGCACACTTTTCCCTCTGTGAAATGATTGGTTTAGTATTATCTGACAGTGACGGAGTTGCTTCTTCGTGTGTTTTGATGTTTGGAGCTTGTACCCTGTAATTATGACATGCTATCACTTTATAGCCAGTGGATTCCAGTTGTAATCAGATCTGTCTCCCAGTCTGTCTTTTTCCCCTTTTCCTGTTTGTGTCTTGTCTGTGTTGCTGCCGTTTTATCGACTGTTCAATGGATTTTTTAAGCTCATCCTTGTGTTGTTGCCAAAATGGTTTTAGTTTACTCCAGCCACTTTGATATGATTATTTTCACCTTTTTAGCAGCGTGGCTTCATGGTTATGTTAATATGTCGGTCTGTGCGTCTGTCTAGACTAGAAGTCACCATTACTGCTGTGGCACCTTGCTTGTAAACCACATATAGCATTGTAATGTTATGCAGAGGATTTCACATTTAAAGCCAGACTTTTGTGGCTTTGTTTTTAATTACATTTTTGTGTGATGTTTTCTGTGTTCTGTTGCTGTCAGCTGTTCCAACAACAAACAGAAAAAAAGCAACAAACTTCTGCTCCATGAATAAAATTCACTTCTATAAATCTCCATTAAATCCTCATCGATCACTTTCTGAAAAGGGCCGACTGGGGGCCACACAACTGCGAGCGATCAGCTAGCAAGATGCTGACTTGGCCATGTTTTTATTAAATGATGCATTTCTTCTGATTATGTTGCAGTTAGCGAGCAGCTCTTTTGGCGATCGGACAGAGGTTGAACTTTAATGTAATTTGTAATAACCAATTATCATGATTGGTGTTTTGAGGTTGAATAACTTCCACGTTCACACAGATCTCCATCTGCCAGGGCAGGGAGGCACTGTCATTCAGGTTTGCTCTGCCACTGCAATAATGGTGGCACCATCTGAGAACACAACACATAAATCAGCTCCAATAATGATAAAATATATATATTGTTTTTATCTTTGTGTCATGCCCAGAGGATAATACAGAATTAAACAAGCAAGGAAAGGAAATAATCTTATAATAATCCTGTATTAATCTTCCTTCGAGAAAACCTTATAGTAACAGCATTAAAATTGTAATTGTGTTTTTATTTGTCTGCACATATAAGCAGTTTGCCTTGTTTTTTTGGTGCATAAAAGTCACTCTAAACATAGTAAGAAATGAAATGTGTTTGCTTTATAAAAAGAGCTGTGCAATATTTAAAAAGAAGCAGATGAATGTGCAAAAATTGCAAAACATATTTTTGTCATTATTAATCTGAAGGCTATTGGTAGTAAGTTTTGAACGTCACGTAGGTTAACAAACTTTGTGCACAGCTGTGTTTCCATGGAGGTCTGGAAGTCCTGAACAATGTGATCCTCTCTGATGTTTTGATCCATGTCTTTCTGTGCTTTCCCTCGGTCTCTGTCCTTCTGCTCTAGCCATGTGAAGCGCAGGGGTCTGTCATGCATTAAGAAGAAGAACTGGGTCTGGCTAGTTTGTCCCCGGAGCGTTTCCTGTCTGCTGATGGATGGATGCCCAGAGACTCTGAAACTGAAGCTCTGATGCTGTCAATGAGTTCAAGTCAGCTGGGAACTCGGAGGGTTGTTTACGCCTAAAATGAATTCTGTTTTTATCACCAAGGCGCCATGGTCATCAAGAGAGAAAATCAGGTTAGTCAGTCAGAATCTCTCCCCTATACTTTCATAATTGCCGTTTAGAGCACTCATTTTCTACATATCATGTTGGAGGTTTTGACAATGGTTTTATTGTCATTGACTGTTTATGCTAACAGCTATCAACCACAGACATTCAGAGTTAGCCAATATGTCCTAGATTAGTAATCCATTGATGAACTTTGTTGTGTTGTTTGTTGCACTCTCCGAAGACACTGAGAGATGATGAATGATGATTTTACTGAACATGATGAGGCTGTTGTCTAAACCAAAGAAGAGTATTGGGAGCAGCTGTACCCAAAAACATTTCCTCTGAGTGGTTTGAGGCTGATCCAGGACCAGCTGGGTAGAAAGAGATGGCAAAGAGCTGCGGTGAGGACATTCATGCAATGTATCGTAACCATTGTCATGCAACCTCATACCTCCAGTCAGTCTGCTTACCAGTAATAAAATGAAAGCCGATTTCAATGTTAATGAATATCTTTTATGGTCTGAACAGACAATGCTTTGTGATATTTTTTTATTGCCATGAGGTGTTATTGTCAAACAAATATTTGTGGCTGGGGTTCACATGCAGTACACATAGCAAGGAAACAAGACTGGATCAAGATCCAGAGTAAAACTAGTAACTAATATGAAGCTACTGCAAGATGATGCTTAGCTTAGCTTAGCTTAGCATAATTTAGCTTAGCTTAGCTTAGCATAATTTAGCTTATCTTAGTTTAGCATAATTTAGCTTAGCTTAGCTTAGCTTGGTGGTGGTTGTTGAGGTGAGTTCCCCCCCTTCACTATAAACACATCTAAAATAAAGTGCTATATAAAGGCACCCCATCATTATGATTATTGTTAGCATAAAAACTGGAAGCAGTGGGGAACATTGCTTCCGTATTTTTATGCTAACAACAATAATAATTATAAATAATAACAGCTAGACTGACTCTGTTGAAAGTTAAAATAGCACCTCTAAAAAGTGCTGGTGGGCAGCAAATTATATGTGTGTATACATACAATAATTACTTTAATCAGCCGACATAAAAAAAATGTAAAAATTATCTTTAGCTCCATGATACACAGACATGAGAGTGTTGTCGATTTCTAAATAAGCATTCGCATTTCCCCAAAAATATCAAACAATTCTTGTAATCTAATCCTGACCCAACCAAATGTGAGACAGTATCCAAAAAAAAAAGACTATTTACATCACCCTTTCAGTGCCCGAGCACATAAATATGGCTGCCTGCAATGCGTACCAACTCACAAACAACCCTGTTCTTTTTTTCATGGGCTGCCCGTGTTAAAGGATGTGATCAAACAAGTCAGTTTGATTTACATGCCTGTCCTATACACAGAGAGTGATTTAAATCATGTTGCTCTCTATGTAAACATCTTCCTCATACAGCATTAGGGAGGTCTATATAAGATATAAAAACAGACAAATAAAATGCACATTCATTGAAGCAAAATTTGTGGTAGAAAGTTTTTTCCACATCACAAAGGAAGTAGATTTTGTGTTCATTCTCTCTCTTTCTCTCTTTCTCTCTCTGTGCATCTGTTCTCCGGTGGATATTCTTGTGTATCATTTCTACCTGTCACAGCTTACTTGTGTACCATACCTCTTAATATTACGTAAGGGCCTTGTTGTGCCAGGAGGAGTATCGCTGTAAAAGTCTAACGAGCTTCTATGTGTCACTATCAACCCCTATGTTTACTGATTATTGCAGTGGGGAATTGTCATCGTCAGTCAGCTGCATTTGGCTTTGGCTTTATTTACACAGCATGAGAAAATCCAGTTGTTGTATAGTCTTCTTCCCACACACACAGACACCTTTCCTAACATCATTATTCTTATATTAGAAGCCGTGTAACCTCACTGAATCTGGACTTCACTTCCACACCTAACAGGTTATATTAGATCCTGAGCTAAAACTTGTCCTGTTCACATGTAATAAAACAAATCACTTTGTCAGAACTGCCTTTGTAGCCAGATGTGAAACCCTATGAGTCTTCCTGCCTTGCTTTAAACAGGACCTCCTTGTATCTCACCCCAAATCTCATTTAATATATTCACAAATCCTGAATCTTGGACTATCGGCCTGACTTTCTCCTCGTCTCCCCTTTATCTTCTCGAACCAGGTGGCTTTGTGGGTCTATGCAGTAATTAAAATAATGCAAATGAGGTAATCCTGTAAAACAAATCCTTCTGTCTCTGTTAATGAAGACCCCTAGCTGCTTTCTTCTGTAATGAAATATTTTGCTCTGAATAAACCAGCAGCACTCTCTCCTCAGAGATATGCCAGTCAGCCAGCCAGTTAGGATTAGTCATTTCACACACAGACACACTGCACTGGCTGAGCTGCACTCTGAAAATGATCCAAGAGATAAAGTGAAAAAACAGTGAAAGCAAGTCTAACTGGTGTTGCGGTTTCTTTTTATGGCATGAACCCACGGGCTGTGTGAGCTCGTAAATAGTGCCATATTTCACTGATTTACAAGCCAAGCAAATCTCTATAGTAATTTGATTTGGAGCCGTCGTGGGCATCATACCTGTTGTTGCTTTTTTAGAAATGAAACATGAGCGCTTAGACAGCAACATAGTCAAATTAAATATGACTGCATGTCTGTTGAACTTAGTCTTGGTATCATAGTGTCAGTCTAATTATAATTAATTACAAACTCATTTCAAAATCCAGATCAGCATACATCACAGATTTTTGAGTAATCTCTGTCTTCTTCTTTGTGTTGCCACTTTATTATTAGCTGGCTAAAACTAGCAGTTCTGCAATAATCCTGCCTGTATGAAGCTTAATGTATTTAGCTTTTTGTTGAGACTGTATTTAATTTGATTCACAATTATTGTCATTTTGGAGTCAGTAGTTTTTAATGCTGTTAGAGTAACCTGCCAGGACAGTTGTGTATCTTTAAATGGAAAATGATACTGGTAAGAAATTGAAGAATATCTTAAATATGGCACATAGGTGAGGCATGAGACCACTTCCCCACAATTTAACAGCTTTGTTGTGCTTTGCAAGGGAAAAAAGTTTGCTGGTGGGAAGCCGGTGAGGGATCACACATTAACATTAACGTTAACAAATCTTACTGGTTGCTCTGGGTGCAAGAAGCTGGTGACAGAGGGACAGAGTGTGAATAATTTTTGAACCACAGATGCATTCGTAAGGTCAAACATCCATCTTATGAATATTTGCTTTCTACTCACTTCTGTTGAAGCCTATACCGATGGACTAATTCAAGTGGCTGACTTCATCTCAACTGTTACTCACATTTCCTTTGGGGGGGCCAGGTGTGAGTAAAACCTTTTAGAAATCTTTGTTGTTGAGTTTTCATGCCCCTAAACAAACAGTCCCTCATCTTAATGGAAATCTGGATACAAAGAGGCCTTGTGTCAAGTCTTTGTTTGGCCCCTGTCTCTGAACATCTCTGCATCAGTGCTGTGAACAGAATACACCTGTGGTAACACTACACATACACGCAAACACACAAACATAAACACATGCATAGACACGCACACACAGAGCAGGTGTCGAGCAGAGAGAGTTGAGGAGGTTTTAGAAATCCTCAAAACTCACCGACATGAGCATTGATGAGGTCAGTTGTGCCTCTCTGGCTGAGAGGAGAGGGGAGGAGAAATTGACCATATAATTTGAAAAAGTTGTGGCATTTGAATTTCACTTGGGAGTTATTTTAGTCTGTTTCAAATTATGTAAATTTATACATTCTTTCTTTTCATTTGCACAAGGATTTTTATACATTTTCTCCTGTGCAAATATTGCAACCAATTCAGGAAATGAATTCCCTTCATAAACAGTTACCATTTGTGCTCTTATAAATAAAGAGTGGCTTGCAAATGAGCTGCACTTTTGCCTGTTGAGCTTGGAGTTGAAGGTAAAACAACGCAACCCCTAGAAAACAGATCATTTATGTGCTGCTCACACTACATCTAACCACTCAACAAACATCCTTGTGTTTGTAAGTGTCTAAAAGAATCTTACAGCCATGCAAACATCTGATGGCGTCTGTAGCCAAAGACGCAGACAGACGACCTATTCAGCAGCGCAGCAAAGTCTAGAGTCAGGAGCTCTTTTCCTGCTGCCGATCCCTGGTTTGCAAGGTTTTGGCCCACTGCATCGATCACACTTGTATTTCACAAGCACAACTGTCCATGTGAATTACATCTTGAGTGGACAATTAAAAACAAATTAAAAGTTTTGGAAAAGAAAAACATGATTTGTAGTATGAGTAGCACATCCTGAAAAAGCATCATTGGTTGCTATAATATGAACATTTGACTTGTTCCATTACAACATATAGCTTGATTGCAACCCATGCAACAATGGGAGGTTGTTAGTCTTTACCTCTCTAAATACCACACACCAAATACAGTTAAAAGGCACTGAAGTTACCTTGGCTTCAATGTGAAGCAATCCTGGTGGGCTGCTCCATACTGACTATGATCAAGACCATAACTAATCATGGGTGACTGAATGACTAAAACATGAAAATAATATATTTATATACAGTGTGTCAACACTCTAGCAAGTGACGCATCATGAAGAGAAATGAAAAAATAATCATCACACAGTTGATGCTAAAATGACTTACAGCTTACTGTTGTTATAGCAACTTGTCATTGTCTAAAACCCAAACTTAAGACTCCAGAGGCAGTTTCCACACGTGGATAAAAACTTTGCAAACCTTTGTGTGACAGAGTTGAGGTTGGTTAATCTAACACAGGCACTGCATGACTACATCAGTGGTTAACATTTGAAACGTTTCTTCGGTAGTCTCTCAATGACTGTCTGTGACGATGATTTGATGTGAGTTAAAGACTCCACTGTTGATTCTAGTATGAGTGACACATAAAGACAGCAACACAACACCACAAGGGGCCTTTGTTAGAAAACCAGCAGAGCTGCACATAAAGTATGTTTTTTTACCTGATTCCATCTGTCCAGCTCCACAGGCTCTTCAAAAGTTGTGGATAGATTTGGTAACGAGTTTTGTTAAAATTATAAATGCGAGAGATCATATCATGACCATTGACAGAAGAATAAGAATACCCTCACCCACAGGTTCCCGAGCGCCATTTTGAAGTTTAGAATGTAGTGGCTCTGGCTGCTGCCATTGTTGGCAGTCTTGCCTCTTCCACTCCCCAGCTAATCTGAAAACCTGCGAAGGCGTATATCATCGACAGACCTGATGTATGCTAAATGCTCCAACAAGTCACATGTAATGGCACCCACCTGTCATTTAATGTGACCATGCTGTTTAAGCCTTAATATAATTTAAACAGGTGAGTTATATAGAGCAGAGTTGTCATGGACAGGATATTAGCTATATAGACTAAAATTTCTGCTGTGAAGAATAGAGATTGATTTGTTTTGTAGCCAGCCTCAAGTGGCCATTTGAGGACCTGCAGTTTTTGGCACCTTCACATTGGCTTCACCTGGCTCCAACTGTTGAGAAAAAGGTCAATTGACTATATAACCAAGGAGACATGTCACCCCTAGCAATTTCTGTAAATAATTAGTCCTCTCCAATTTACTCTCTTTGGCAGTCGCTCTGCAAACATCAGTTTTAGCACTCTAGCAAGCCCTTTAAAAGGCAATTCAGAATGAACATGATGTGGCTGCTACAGGCCAACATTCATTTTGTAGTGTGTGTTCTGTGTGAAGTTTCTAATTCCGATAATTTTATTTGTACCAAAGGGCAACTGTAGAGCCACACAGAGCAGTTCAAAATAAACTATGAACCCATTCAGCTCAAATGTTCAAAAATCAAATAAAAAAACAATTGACCATTGAAATAAACCCATTAAGTAAACCTTGCTATTTTACTCTTTGTCTTTGCATGTGCCTTCTTTTGTGCATGCTCAATGTTGACTTTCCCCCAATCAGACATTTAATGCCTGAATGCAATGCTGGTTAACCAGAAAATTGCTTGACAAAAAATGACAAGAAGCTGTGAGGCAGCTGGGAAGAGGCCATTTGTGAAGCTGCAAATCAAATACACTGCAATCCAATGAAATATATAGAGAGATAGAAAGAGAGCACTGATTAGAGGTCAGCTGTTGGATGAGTTGGAGGGCTGTTATACTCAAAGCACATCATTGGCCTTGACTACAAGATTCTTTAACAAATGAGCTATCTGTCAGAGTTTTTATATATTGCGGTCAGCAATAATGTGAATTGCTCAAAATACAGAAGCCTCTGATCTTTGTTAAAGCAGTCCAAGTGAAACTGGAGCTACAACAAAAACAAGAAGTGGATTGTTACAGGAGCAGCATCTCTGCTGGTTGTTTGGACTCCCTTCAGTCATGTTCATCCACACCCTGTACTTTATTTCTTACAATTATACCTGCAGAAGGAGTCATCAATCCTGGGAGAGATGTAATATCACAATCGCAAATATTGTATATCACCAGTTTACTAGTTTAATCTCCGCGTGCCTCTGTCTTTTTTCCTGCTGAATTATTTTGTTGTTATCTACAACTGCGTTTAAACACACAGTCTCACATACTGACAGTGTTACTTTCAGAAAAGACCCAATAAAAACTAAAAGTCCTCCTATATAAAAACCCCTCTTTTGAGATAAAACAACATAAATGTCACCTTTGAGGGCAATCTGGCTGCTAAATGAATCTTTATAACCCATTTCACTACTTGCATTTCAGGTGTCTTTTTTTATTCATTTCAAAAGAATCATTACAACATGGAGCCTGTAACCAAAAAAACAAACTAAACTAAATGTGAGGAGGGCAGCATGTAGAAGGCGAGGTAAGCAGTAGGGCCCTAAAGGTAAATAATTAAATACCTGCAATCAAAAGCACTGGACGTCTTTTATCATAAGTCACTGGTGACAGATATGGCACCGAGGACACAGAGGTCATGTCCTTTTGTATTTGTTTGTGGGAATTTAAAGTTTTTAACAAACAGAGGGCGGAGACTTACACATTTTACTGGCTGATTTCATCCATTCATCCATCCTTTCTCTTCTGCTTCTCCGGGGTTGGGTTGCGGTGGCAGCAGGTTTAGCAGGGCGCTCCTGACAGCATTTTTAGACTCAGTATATTGTAATATGGTTTGTATCTCTGTCCATCCTGGAAGATGGATACCTCCTTTGTTGAGATTATGTGTGATTTTGCTATCATAAAACAACAGGTTTAAAATCATTTTGATGCTATGTTGACATATAATCAGGTTAATGCATCGCTGTCATTCCAGTCTGTTTCTGCACTATGTAACTTTGTGCTCAGGGTACGATCTACCTCAGGCACATACCACCAACTATTTCACTGATTTAGGTGAAACTGAATCAGACAATGTTTTTTCCTCTGATGTCCTCCGGCTGCTCTGCTTCTACTTTCTGTCATTTACAAGCTTATTGGAGGGCAAAGTAAACTGCTGCCAACTGTATCTGTTGTTAGTTAATGTTAGCCTGGACTGTGAGCTCAGAGCACCGGGAAGAAGAGGAGGTTTTGAATGGTTACAGGGGACAGAACTGGTGTCGTGCCAGAACTGGAGCTGGGCAAGTGGCAATGTAACTGGGCTCAGCAGCCTCTATGGGCAAAATGGCAGAGGTGAAGAGGAAGTTGATGGAGGAAGCTAAGTGACCAATCAAGAAGCTGCTGGACAAGAGTAAATCTGAGACTGATTGATTTATAGACACTGATTGGAATGATGGGTAGGTCTATCCATCATTTGAATTCTGGCAGTGTAAAGCAAGCTGTATGTAGAACTTCGTGTTTGGGAATAAATGATTATATAGCTAATAATAAATGAATGATTAAAATTTAAAAAACGTCCCCTGTCGGGTTTGCTGGTTTGGAGCGTCATTCCACGTCGGTCTTTTAGCGGTGTTCTTTTTCCCCAGCAGTACTTGAAGGCATCACGAAACCCTGATCCGTAGATCCAGGCGCCGGTAGGACTCTTGCGTTTCCACGCCTCCCACTTTCACCCCCATTGTGGTGAATCTCCGGCTCACACACACTTTGCCAGACTTCCAGGAGTTGGACTGACCGAAGACGGAGCACCGACAACACTAAAAAAAACAACAGAAAATTAAGAAAATCCTCCTTTACGCATGGATCTACTTTATCTTTATGCGGGATTTCAAGGAGCTGCAATGGTCTTCGCTGCTGGGAATTGTGGAGACTTGCACGGGAGAGAAAAGGCACACGTACTCTACGCTTCAAAGTTGTAAAAAGTAGTTTCCCTTGAAGTGTTTTTTTTTTTTCCGCCACCAGTTCAGACTCCGTGTTTCTCCAGCCTGTGGACCCACAGCCATCATGGCGAGGCGGACAGCGGACAAACCTTTGCGTTTGACGCCGAATACGCGCGCTGCTCTCCGGGATAAACACCTTAGTTTTCACAGGGGCTTGCTCGCTTTTTCGTGGAGCTTCGTTTTTTTAATCTGCTCGGTTCTTTCTTGTGGATATTGCGGAGCCGAGACGGAGTTTTCCATCCTGGAAGAAGCGCAAGTTTTGGCCGATCAGATGAAAAAGCTGTCCTCTCAGGAGCTGGGAGTCTTTACTATGCAGGTAAACGTGGAGGAGATTTGTTGTTTTTAAAAAAGTGTGAAAACTGTGAGATCTGTCTGTGCCACTTCGGTTAGGGGCGGATTTAAAGAGCCAAAGTGGCGCTAACAAGATTTTTAAACCCGGCTAAAACACCCGAATAACAATAATAATAATAATAATAATAATAATAATAATAATAATAATGTGATGAGGAAAGTTTGTTGACAGACATGTTGGGAAACAATACGCTCTCTGGGTGCCAGTGTTGCAGAGCAACAACAGGCGCTTTGAAGTTAGGACGCATTTATCTGGGACATCAACACGCTGGAGGTTTGCTGTTCCGGACGGCTTGTGTTACACCTTGTTTTATTTCTCCTCTGATCTGCTTAAATACACTCCGTTTATTGTTTATCCGTGTGTGTTTGTCTGCTGAAATAAAATTAGTACACTGTCACGTCCAGTGATCATCAGGAGCAGTCAGCCACAGAGATTTCCCTCTTTATACACACAAATCATAACAGTGATGTGTGTGTGAAGATGGATTCGTGCCATATGTAAAATTTTACCCTCAAGTGTGTTTAAGAACATTTGCTGAGCAAATAAGAATAATCCTATTTTTAAAAAATAGCTGCAGCTCACAGGCCCAAATCAGGTAAAAATCAGCTTTGGGGCACAAGAAGTGATACTGCTCATGACTGAAATCAAACAAGAAATCAGATTTTGTTCATGTGGATGGAAACACATCATCTCCATGCAGCTCTGACTGACATGACTTTTGTGTTTTATTAGAGGTGAGATGCTTCTGTGTCCTTTTTCTTCTTCATCATCTTCGAAAACATAACATCGGGCTTTCTATCTAAAAAAAAAAAACCAAAACTATAATTTTGCTGATCATATTAATTGAAACCTTTATGATCATGGATTTTAAAGCTGAGACGTTGGAGTCATCGGTTAGGTGTGACAAAATGTTAATTGATTCATCATTTGACACAAATAGGCTGATTCTAGCTTTTCAAATGTGAGTGTATGTGTTTGTCTAATAAATTGAACACTTTAGACTGTTGGCTGGATAAAACAAGAAATGTGAATACATCATCTTGAGCTTTAGAGAATCATAACAAGCATTTTTTTCACAATTTTACCTCGGCCCCTCCCCCCATAAAAGAAAATAATCAGCCGATTAATCTGAAAAAAATGAATATTCTGGTTTGTTACGGCCCTAATTAAAGTAAAACACACCATGTTCACACATCAAAAACACTTCTTTGCCATGTCCGTCCGCGCAGAGCTGCGCTGAAACACCAAATGGCAGGAGGTGCAGTGCCTGGTGCTGCAGGGTGGGAGCGAGGGTGGAGGGGGTGGTGGTGGTGGTGGTGGTGGGTGGTTTAGCACTTCAGAGGCAGAGGTGCTCACAGGCCCTGAACACAGAGGCGAGGCAGAAGTGGGCTGGGGGCGGGGTATGGGTAGGGGTTGGCCGGAGTGGGCTGACCCCACAAATGGTGTTTCATCTTCTCTGCTTCCACACTGAGCTGGCTTCATACTGGCTCTGGGAGTCGGCTTTGAGGGCTTCCTCTGATCCCTCTGGATCCGCCTTTGTCACCGCTCATCCCTCCCTGAGCTCCAGTTTGTGCTCGATTTCTGTCTCATTGCTGTTCTTTCCATCATTCTCTCTGCTGTTTGTGCAATCCGTCTTGTTTTCTGCTCTTGCCAGTGCATACAGTGAAAATATACCCCCCCCCCTCCTTTTTTTTACTTGTTCTTTCTGCCTTGTATTGCTGTCTTTCTGCCACATCATCTATCAGCTGATAGGATGAATGTGAAATATTATTTTTCGTGACTCATTCTGATTTCGTGTAGCCCTTTTCAGATTATTTCTAAAAATACGTTTTCGGCGTCCTCTCCCTGTATCGTGGGAAAACAATTTTGGGGCGATCGCGTTGTTGTACAAGCATTGAAAATCTGACTTGGCACGCTAATGTAAGTTTGATTGAGACGGTGCACTTCATGGATTTGTCAGAGCGGTTTTCCATTGAGACGGTGCACTTCATGGATTTGTCAGAGCGGTTTTCCGTGAATTTAAGAGAAGTGCATCCAGCCAAAACAGTCCACATCTGCCCTGTGAAAACAACTGCGGGAATCTGTCGGCCATGCTGTCTGCGTGGACACCTGCTCTGATGCTCAGATGTGGCCTGACTCTCAGTCTGCAGGTGTGTCTGTCGAACTAGATTTCACTATCTTTCTCTCTTTGGCACTTTTCCTATTTTTACTTGTGTGCAGTAAAGGAGGCAGTGATTTTTCCACATTTTTTTTCCTCCCGAAAATGAGTTTTCATCCAAGCAGCATCATTGACTTTAATGCAGGTTGTGATTCCTGGAGTCATAGCTGACATTTATTATCTCTTCCAGGCAGAGATCATCACTATGTAAAATTCTCACCGTACTATTGCGGAAAAGATCTGAAGGTTTTATTATCAATCGAGCGTCCCGGCATCTCCATTTAAAACGTAACTCTACCCCCTCTCCACTCCACCCCTCATTCTCTGGCAGATGTGTAATTTGAGGCTTGTCTTGTCAGTGCTTCTGAGTCACTGGGTCAACCTTGTTCAATCTGTCATTGAGTTACTCAATCATCAGGGGACACGAGGGCGTACAGTTGACACTTTGTTTAAGTTGATAGGTCAACCTTTCAGATTTATGTTGTAAAAGGAATTCCCTGGGAAGTTCTTTTTTTTTTATGTATAATCGACCACACTCATTTTTATGAAATCAGATGGTTGCTGATCATTGGCTACAAACTGTAAAGTTTGCTGTCAGGCAGCAGCTAACTGTTACTCTCTTTGCTGATTAATTTACCTGTTATGTGCTCGATTATTTGGTCATTGGTTTAGTCTGTGAACTGTCAAGATGACATCTTCAAATGTTTTATTAACCAACAGCCTAAAACCCAAATAAAAACTGAAATTAATTAACTGAAATACATTTTACTATCATATATGACTATTTATTAGGAAAATGACTGAAAGAATCAGTCAAGTATCAAAATAGTTGCCAGTAAATCTTCTTAATCTCAGTTGCTTTATTGACTAATATTCTAAGCTCTATTTTTCTGATCGGTTTATAACAATCTGATTTATAACTGTCAGCTTTTGCACAGTGACAGCAATAGAGACGTATTTCAGTTTCTCTATTTTTCTATATGCAGTATCTTGTCTCTGTATTAATTTACCCAACTGATAGTCACAACAGAAACATTCAAATTCCATCATTTATATGTTACTGTTCCCTGATGCTTATTGTGTTATTAATTCAAAATCATTTTTGTGTAGCTCTTGTCGAGTTTTTGTTGATGCATACCATTTGTCTCACCTCTGCATGTTCTCAGTGTAAAAATCATATTCAAAGAGCAGTCGTCCACATGAAGAAAATATTTCATATCTTTCTGAATGATTTATGACATGGATTTCTGCCATCTGACTCTGTGGTTTTTGTAAAAGCAGTCTCTGATATATAGAACTTATGAGCACTTCATGTCATTTTCTCTGGCTTGAAGTTGAAGGTTTTACATGGCAATTTAGACTTAGCCTTGGATGTAAATATGAAATTTAATCTCCTTTCCCTTTTCCATGTTATTAAAACACAGGCCTGGTGCTACTTTTGTCATGTGGGCGCCTGCTAGAGCCAGGACCGCGATACATGTTTCCAGCCACAGTTACAGCAACACACACTCGATTGCTGTTGGAAACTTAAAGTTGTGACGAACCTGCATGCGTAGGTCATCACTGACAGTGAACCCAAAAAGAGATCACTCATCGCTGTGTGAAAGGTCCAGTTCACTGAGAGGGTGTTTAAATTTCACTGTGTTGGTTTTAAGGGCCTTAATCCACAGAGAAGTGTGGTTTGTTATTGAGGCTTGCTCGTCCAGTATCCCCGGCCCCCTAATTGAATATTGATAGTAATTTGAGGGCAGCAGAGGTTTGTGCAGGAAAAGAGAAAATTAGGGTAGCTCAGTGACTGTCATTAAGCTGTGATTTTTTGGGTTTGGGTTTGGTCCAAAGGCAACACCAGTTGAGAGGCTATCACAGAGTCCCAAATTCCTGCTTTGTTGTTTTTCTTTGCACTTTCCACATTTTGATTTTCACATGTAAAAAAGGCTTCTCTCTCCTCCGTCTCTTTGTTTCCACGCTCCTTTATTTTAATCTTATTTCTCTACTTTCTCTTTTGCTGTGTTTCTTCTCTTTACCTCACTTTATACTGAATCAGTTGCAGAGACAGGCAGGGAGGAGGAGGAGGAGGAGGGTTAGAGGATATACAGCAGGACATCAGAATTCCTGCTAGGTTATCTGCAGTACAGCTTCAAAGCCTTCTTGCTTCTTACTGCATTGCCTGTATTGCTGTGTGCTGAAACAGTCAAGGTTACTATGAGCCTCACAGACACTCTGCTACATGTGGGACTTTTACTATATCTTATCCATTCCGTCTTTTGACTTTGAGTCTGTATTTTTCTCTGTTTTGCTGTCCAACATTTTGTATACCCAAGCATATTCTTTTCAGTTAATAATATGAAGCTGAATTTATGTATGAACCACTATAGATCCAGTCCAGGTTTGTAGATGTTGATGGCATGTTAATGGAATATTTTCTTCACAAATAAACACTTGGATACCTTGTATCTACCTCCAAACTGAACACAGATCTAGTGAAATCCTCAGACTTGTTGGAACAAATGCAGATTTAAGTGCTGCTGTCCGACCTTGTTGGTTCTGGATTTAAGTAAAACAACCTTATTTCCAATATGTTGTATGTTGAAGTGTAACTGCTGCTGTCTCCTGTGTCTTGTGTTCTGATCTGTATTAAAGTTTTTGCCCAGGAGTGCAACTTCTGCATTCATGAAAATACAATAGAAAGGTATTTGTACATTAAAAGGTATGTCCATTGACCCAATGTAGGTCTTCCAAAAACCACCATCAAAATTGTGGGGCAACTGATGACTGATGATAGAATTTTGCTTCATAAATCAAATTAATTTGAGTTTTAGTTTAGTGTAAAACATCTAAATGTAAACCATGTTATTAAAACAGCTGCAAAAAGGTTGCTTTAATCCAGTTGCAACATAGATGTTCCCGTACCATAGTTACCATGGATGGAAGATGGACACCGTCTTTTTGCATTCTCCCTTTTCGTGCTGTGTTTAACCACCATCTTCACACGCAAATGTTAGCGTGATGTACAGGACTAAACTGGTGCCTGATTATAACAGCTTCACTAAAGACTGGGTATGCAGCTGTCATTCCATAGGATCCCGCAAAACCATCGTGTCAAGGTTGCGTTCAATGGTGCCAATAAACTGGGGCATGTTTTAAGGATTTCTTTTCTCTCATTTGCTCTCATATTGTGTAATGTAAAACCTCCAGAAAAAAACATTACGGGTCTGTGAATGGCCTTTTCTTCTTTGCCAAGATCCAGGATACATGAAGGAGCGGCTGTAGCTTTCTCTTGGTGACCGCACAAGAGTTAACTGGCTCTGTAAGATGCAATCAAACTCTCTGCACTTTAGTGTTTTTCGCCTGTGATCCCATGAGGAATGTTTGTATGGAAAGTTTGGTGTTTCTCAATGTGATGCTTCTGAATACTCTTTAGCGCAGTCATTGCCAATTAAACACATTGGTTTGTCATTTGGAGATGATGGTATGGTTAAAATATTTGTCAGTCCAGGCAGGGTTAAATTGATAGATTTCATTGTGAGTTTTAAGTCCAGGGTTGATGTGGACATATCAGTAGAGTGCTATACGAGGCTTTCTATAGATTTAGTAAGATGTGTTGGCATGGTGGACTGTTTAATCTGCTTTAGCCCAATGGCAAACCCTGTTTCCACCTCCACCTCTCATGTTGTGTCGCCACATTAAATGTCTGTCAGGTTTTGAAAGTTGTAGAGATTTCTTCAGTCTCTGTCTCTGACCTCCTTTTCTCTTGTATGGGATGTTCAGGTTGTCTGAGCAACAGGTGCTTTGCATTAGTCAGACTTGCAGTGCAGTGCAATGGCACAATTCCTCATTTTTAGTCCAACCATAAATCGTGATGTGCCTCAGCGGTTTATGAGCATTCGAGGCTGTGCTGACTATCTGCACCTCTGTTCTTTTTCCATTTTAACTGTCGCTTTTTTCCAAAACTTTTTTTTTTTTTTTACATCTTCTTGCTTTCACACACAGTTATTGGATTCTTGGTCCCAAGTTGCTGCTGATACATGAATATTTTATAACTCCAAGTTATGCTGTTCTGTTTGTGTATGTATTTTATTTTTCCATTTTATCCAAGCTGAATTGGAAATGAACATGGTAACTCATGTGATAAGCTGTTGGGTATACATGACCTTATTTCAATGAAAATAGTTTCATTAAAATTAGGAATTGTATTTCTTGAGTCTATATCTTATGGAAAAACAGGGCTCTGTGCCAACCGCTGCAAAGTCCCACAGCGACATCTGCAATGTTTTAAAACTTGGAATAACTTTGACATCAGTCTTTAAAATTCTTGGCCCGTCCAAAACCCGGGGAAACAACCTAGTTCTTTCGACTATTACCTTTATCATCTCGTCACAATGCAGGAGAGAGCCTACCAAAGGGCCACATTTTTATTAAATGTGGAGCCTGTTGTATGTATTGGCCTCAGTCCAAGCACCGAGAGGCTCGGGCGCCCCTCATATCCAACTGCTCTATACCGCAATGTCTCTAACCTCCAAACTGAACACATATCAGGCATGGTGAAGTCCCCAGACTTGGACGAAACTGTAATTTAAGTGCTGCTGTTCTGAACCTTGCTGGTTCTAGATTTAAGTAAAACAACCTTATTTCCGATATCTTTAAATCTTAAATATTTGAATTCATACAAGGGGTCATGGGGTAGTTCAACAGGCTTTGGTATGTTGTAACTGAGTAACTGAGAACCTGTGTTTTGTGTTCTGATCTGTATTACAATGATTGCCGACTAGTGCAACTTCTACATTCTGTAGAAGCTTCTTCGAGATCTAGAAAGTTATGCCTATTGACCCCATATAGGTCTTTGGAAAACCAGCGTCAAAACTTGGAGCAGTGTTGGGTTGAACTGGGTTGTACATTCTTCTATTGTAATCCCATAGAGCTTGATCTTGACTTGAGATTTAACAGAAGTGCATGTAACTTTTCTTGTAAACTGTCAAGAATATGACTGACAATGAAATAAAATGTTGTCTTAGTTGGGTGATCAAATAATTTGATTTATATAGTTTTAGCAAGCCGTATCATGTAAGTGAAGTTATTAAAATGCCTACAAAAAGGTTACCTTAAGTTCAAAGGTAACATAGATGTCACATTTGTGTAACATCTTATGACATAGCTGACATATGTTATGACGTCGGTAGTTTTGAGTCATGACAGTAAACGGTGATGTGAATAGTTCAATTATACACACACCTGCAGCATTTTATGGGACTGTTGTGGCTCCAAATGGCTAGTTTTGGCTCTTGCAATAAATTTAGTGGTGGGATCATCAAGGCTTTTCTGCTGTCTCTGCATATTAAGTAGTTGAAGTGTTACTGGACGTCCATAGCTGTGTGGGATAGCTGTATTCTTTTAAATATACATAATGTAGGCAGTGCACGTGTTTTATTATTCATGCTCCTTGTTACCTTGTAAATGAAGTCCATCATCAAAAATTCTGATGTTTCAATTCTGCATTTTGCTGGAAGAAAACATCTATTAAATCTGTGAAGCTCGGAAAAATTGCAAATTTATTCTTTAGCAACATCAGCCTGCTCTATTTATCTTATTTTAATGGTTTTAAGCCTAAGTGACAACAGCAAAAGTTAGATCTAGGACATCCAAACTTTGTTAATAATCATGAGAAATATGACTATTTTCAGTAATATGCTCTTTTCCTCTTTGCCTATTGTCAACTGTCTGGTTCACTTTGTTAAAATTCCCTCTTCAGACTTTCTTTTTGACCTAGCCATATCCAGTTTTAACAGTAGCCATATTACCTGCACAGAGACTGGAGAAGAAGATGGATGATGTATCATTTGAAGTATTCATCTTTATTTTAATCTACCTGCAGCCCACGTCCATATCTAACTTTGCTTTTGAAGCCTGCTGGAAGAAAGATATGGAGAGAAAAACATTTTCAGAGATGGTTTTTCTTTTTCTTTTCTCCAGAGCTTTTGGACAACGCAACTCCCATTCATTTCAATCAAATCCCTTTAATTTTTTTTTATTTTTTTTTTGCCTGTGTAAGTACAGCCTAGTGCACTGTCTCTTGGCTCCTGCTGGACTGCGGTCAGGACGGAGCATAAAACTGATGTTCTTCCCCTCCTGCACCAGCTGTTGTGGTTTAAATCTGTCTGTACTGTCGTGGCCAGATCATTTATCCGACCGCTTTTTGATCTGTTTCCCACATCTCCCAGTTGAAGAAGGCCTCCCTCTCTCTCTCTCTCTGTTTGGCCTTGACTGAAATTGGTTTTGCAGTGATTTGCAGCCTCCTCAGCCTTTGCATTTTTTTTTTTTTTTTTTGGTCTGCTTTTGCTTGCTCCAAATCTCTCATCACTTGTATCCCGTTTTGACCTGCCCCATAATGCTAAGCGCCTGTTAAGAATCTAGACTGAACATTTCTGTGGCTGCTATCTAAGTGCAATGTAGTTAAACATGGTTAGATTAGGTAAATAACATTTTTTCCAGCTGCAAACATCCTGTTGTTATCTCTTTTACCTGAGATAAAGATCAGGATGCCACTTGAAGCATTCATACACCTGTCTATGTGTTGTGTCATAATGATGTATAGAGCTGAAACCATTAGGTTTTGGTTGATTCCCAAGATTTCTTTAGCTGATGTCACATTTATTTTCAATTCAATTATTTTCATTATTTTATAAATAAGTTTTATGTTGATTACGAAAGCAGTTGATGATTTAATTTTCTTTGTGCTGATCATCAGTGTGTTGAGTCCTGTGCATCACCAGGTTTTTAGTGAAAGTAGCCAACTCTTTCCTCTGCTTATTAAACAGGAGAACTAATTAACTGACCGTGTTTAATCAGCTCATTCTCACTTTTTTAATGATTCTCTCTCTCACACACACTCTTTATCTCCCATTCACTATCACCCCCTCTGCCTTGTCTTTCTTCACATAGCCTTACACACACACACACACACACACACACACACACACACACACACACACACACACACAGCGATAACAAATGCACTCAATGAGAGAGAGAAAAGGATCTTTATTGGTGATCCAGGCTTTGTGTTTTTTTCCCCCCCTCCAGATTCCTGCCAGTGTTACTTAGTTAGCTCCAACAGGACTGACCTGGCAGTGTGAGCCATGGGACCCCAGGCCACCCCTTAGCAAGTCAGTCCCTTCACTCGCCACAATGGGAGAGACTCAAAATGAACTCTCCCTGAAAGAGAGAAAGGGGGGGAAAGGGATGGGGAGGGGGCTTGTGGCAAAGGCAAGGGGGCAGTGAGCAAAATACCCGATTGGGAGGGCAAGGAGAGTATAGAGGGACCAGTTCCCTCCCCCAGACACCATGCATTTGTAAGGTCCCCATCCCCCCTCACAATGCACACACACACTCCTGCAGAAGAGGCTTTGCATTCTCGATGAGGAGAGAGTTGGAGCTCCTACTGTGTAGAAGCGGATCAGACTGTTTTTATGCCTCTTTTCTCTTTTTCTCTCTCTTTCTGTTACACTCTCTCTCTCTCTCTCTCGCTCTCGCTCGCTCGCTCGCTCGGAGCTCTGTGTTGCATACATAAACTCGCCGTAAACCCAAACTTCACAGTTGCGGAGAAGAGCTGTTTCTGAAGTTGTATCACATTTCCATTCTTGTTGTTTTATGCCTGTTTGCAGTATTTCTGTGTGTGGATAGGTTCATTTTGGGGAGGCATAGATCTGACTGTGCTATCCATATGTAATCGTGGGCTTTGGGGTTCTTCCTCGAGACAGAGGGCTTTTTAAGCTGTTACAGTGCCAAGATAGGTGCAGAGGGTAGGAAATGAAAGAAAGTTGGTAGAGCTCGTGCAGCAGTGGCAGCCAAGAATTGGATATAGTGGAGTCACACACCCGAACGCGCACAGAGCACAGACACTGTCACAGCAGTTTGCATCTTTCTCTCTGATGGTGAGGAATTATATGACGCCTTTCCAACTCCAGGGTCACAGGGTTGTGGAGGTCAGCACAGTTAGTCTAACTTCTCTCCTCACAGCCATTCATAAACATCATGATACCAGGTAAACTTGCAGTCGGTAATGATTTACACAACCTATTCGAGATAGAAAGCACAGAAATACAAATATGTTTATTAAGATCATTTGTGGGCTCCTTACTCCTTACTAATGGGTACTTTACTAACTGTGGCTGCACACAAACTTTTTAAGAAGGGTTAAAAAAATAGTTGAAGAGCTGCAAGGAAGAGTTTCACATTAGCTCTCCTGCTGAGAGTTAGAAAAGAAGATACCACTTTCATGCCTGTTCCCTCAGGGCCGGCTCAGACCGAATTGGGCGCTGTGGTGAAAATGCAGGTTTTCCCCATTCATTTTAACGGGATAGCCGGTTTAGGCTGCGGGGACTGCAGGGTATGCAGCACCGATCCAGCGATCAGAGCGGTCAAATTACTTCACAGTCAGCCTGAGATTTCACTGAAACTGTGTGCCATCCAGGTGGAGTTCCTAAACGAAGATACTTGGTGACACTTGGAAGCCTCATTTGGTTTTGTGTCTCTGTCAAAACAACAATCAAGGTCAAGTGACATACGCAGTGAATGAGAGCGAGAGAGAGCACTAGTAGTGAGGAAGCCAGGAGGTGATTAGCTTAGCTCAGCATAGAGACTGGGAGCAGAGGTTTAATTTCTTTTGGTTTGTCTTTGTGCCTTGAGGTCTTCTCAGCAGTGTGACAAGATGTCTGCACTACAGTTCTTCCTTTGTCCATCTTCTCCATCATCTTCTCATCTTCTGTGCTCCCCATTCCTTTTCTCTGTGTAATTGTGCCCGTGGGTGGTGGTGGTGTGACGCCGTCCTGTGCCTTTTTGTCTTCTGCCGGTTCGCCGCCTTTGAAGAAAAGTCAGGAAGTGACCTGAGCTAATGAGTTGAACTCTGGACTTGCTTCTGTCTTTATAAGACAAGGCTGGTCAGAAGATGAAAAGAGGCGAGGTGTTTTTATTCTTACGGAGAAAATGGAAAAGGGGAGGGAGGGGGGCGATGGACTACAGCTTGTTAATTAGGAGGCAAGGAGGAGTGTCAGAGCTTTTTGAGTGTGAGATGAAAAATGGGCAGACTGCTTCAGACACTCTCAATGTTCCAAACACATGTAAACACCTACAGTCACGCTCTTACACTATCTCTGTCCGGACCTATACGCACACATACCTCACATAAACACCGACTCATATGAAGCTCCATGTACAGAGCGGCTGCAGCTGTGTTTAGCTATCAGTGTCTCGTGCTCAGTTATGTGTTTGCCAAACGAGTGGCTTATTTGATCTGGACTGACTCACAAGTAATGGAAGACGGGCATTAGGGAAAGCCAAACAGGCTTTGGTGTTTTAACACTGAAATAGACATTTTCTCCTGCTGGCATGCCAACATGACACCAGATCACAAAAGAATACAGCTCATTTTTCCTGGCTGTGATGAGGAAAGTGTCCTCTTACAGAAAATCTGCTTTCAATCTTAGTTTAGTCAGAACTCCAATATGATTTTGACGTAATTATTTAAATGCACAGAGACAACAGACTTGGCACTATCGCACTAAAGACTGGAGAAAACCAAAGAAGAGAGCTCACTTAGGTTAGACATGATAACTCCATAAGTTTTTAATGTCTTCAGCTCAGTGCCCAAATGATAACCATAATGTCTCATGCTGGGTCCTAGACTCATAAAAACATATTGCTCTTGTTGCATAGGGACCATCTTGAATTCATCTTGCAGCACATTTCACATCTTGGCCTCTCATTTAAGAGACTTTGCAGTTTTCTCCTGACTTTTTCTTTCTGTCTGTGTCAGTGTTTGTGCAGGTTTTCTTTGTGGTGGCCCTGCTTTGATTTCACTCATACAAAAACAATTGGTTGTTTGGTGAAATAGGCTGATAGGATCATCTGGGCTCTGTGTTGGTTCACACACTGTGTAGACCAGCAATTAATCCTTTATTTTTTTCTGTTGAACCAGATTATTGGTGCAGTCTGAAAAGGTGGCTGCCGCTTGCATCCCACATCTATATAATATCAGATTTTCAGGGGGGAAATCTGTAGCATCACAAGGAAATGATGAGATGTTTCTGGCAGCAGCATCAATTTCACCCTCCTGTCTCCTGCCAAAAAAGAAACGCCATTGTCCATCTGTGTTTGTGTATGTGTGTGTATGCCCATCCAGACTGAAATCAGTACTGGCGGTCTTGCTGAGAGGTCTAATGTTCAGCCAATTGTATAGCAAGCTGGTGTGCCTCACTACTCAGGCATACATTTGTGTTTTTTTTCCTTCTTCGCTCAAACAAGCTCAGTTAACTCTTTCGACAAGAAACAAAATTTTTGGTTTTATCCAGTCTCGTCCCTTTCCTCCTCTCTTTCCAAACTTCTATACCCCAGACTTTCCTTTTCATGCTCTCCAGAAGGCCTGCTCATTGCCAGGATTGGCTGGCTGGTGCCATGCCAACTTTTCTCAGCCTGTCTAGCCCTGGTGTTGGCACCATCAGCCAGCTGGGGTTTGTGCTGGTATCTCTTGGCATTTTATGGAAGTTGCGTATTCAAACGAGAATAAATGTACGCTGAAGAAATCCAAAAAATGTGCATGTTGTGTTACCTTGGTGTTGTTGTACTACTATATGTGTTACCATTATGTTTTTTTTTTAAATATATAATTGAATCTTCACAACATCAGAGGCAGTCTTGAACACTTTTCCACACTCCGTAGCACCAAACTAACACTACCCGCAGAAATCTTAAAGCTTTTATTTCAGTATGGCATCACAAGGTAAAGTTTGTGTGAATTTAGTGTGGTGTTTTAAAGAAGGAAATTCCTGGATCAGGTTTCTATAGGAAAGAATCTTGAAGCAGGATATGTGAAGAACTTAAATTAACGCATTAACCACTTAAACTGTTAAAACAATGGTAAAATAGGACTTCCAGCATCACCCTGGTGTTATAACATTTCAGCATAAAGGCACCACTGTATGTGGTGTTATTTGAAGCTGTGTTGCTTTTTGAACAATCCGTCAAGTGAAGCACGCAGCAGCCTTAAACCTGCTCTGTTTTCAAGCGAAGTGCAGTTGATGGTGTGAACGAGCCAGATCTCTTACCTTTTCCGGAAATGTTAATCCGTCGGTGTTACTTGGTCTATGTGTGAAAGGGCTCTTACACTGATACTGAGCTCTGTGGGAACAGGGACCTGTGTGTGTACAGGTAGGGGTGAGTTGATTTTCATTCTTTTGCCTGCGTGTGTGATGGTCGAGTGATATGACAACATACTGGATGTCACGGGACAATAAGATTTGGTCAATTGTTGTTGATTTTGCTGTAATATTTATGAGATCTCCCTCTCCCTGTGCAGGCAATGTTCCTCATCAAAGATCAGGACTGGTTTGAGATTTACAGTTTTTCGTCATTGTGATGAAAAGCATTAATTTATTTAATTTGCTGGATTAATCAAACTTGCAAAACACATGAAAGTCCCCATTTGGATCCAGTGTTTAGAGAAGAAAACGCACATTAAAACGTGATGAACACAATGATTTTTATTTTCAAATGATCATACGGTAATGAAAACATAGTTATGAATATTATGTTCCATATCTGCCATCTTCTGTAAAGAAATCTTACATATTGGACTTTTAAAAATCATATAAATCTAAGTGCTATGTAAACATTTTTAAAAAGATCTTATTAAATCATTAAAAAAAATGTACCAAAATGTAAATACCAGACCTTTTTATTTTCTGCAATAAAATTCACAAAATCATCAACGATGAAAGCCAGATGGTATAATACTGGAGAAATCTGAGTAAATATTATTACAACAGTACAGGCTTTTTTTTTCCAGTGGCAGAGTTTGACATTTTGAAGTATCACAATAGAAACTCAGAATTTTGCCAATTTCACAGCAAAGTCTTTGCGTTCACTTGAGGTGGAATTGATGTGTTTAATGAGCAACACACTCAAATAATTTCAGTACTTTTAATAATTTTAAGAATGATCAAATAAGTTCTCACATTGAGACATGAAACAAAGAAACAGAATAGTAATATCTCGAACTCGAAAATTTACACGGTATTCAGATGGAAACTTATACACATCAAAACGATTTACTTTATTAAACTGTTCCAATTTTTGACTGTTTGTACACCGTATTTCAGGTTTTTGCTAAAGTTATTTCATGAAAAATAATTATTTTGAATCATTTTAAATAATGTAAAATTTTTGGTGGAGAAAGAAAATTTTAATATATAAACAACATGACACAGTGTCATTTCATCCAACTTCATGATATGAATATTTGAATATTATTAAGTATTTAATGAGGTCCCAAACGAGTTATTTTGATTGACTGTTAGCAGGAATGCCAAATAGAGGATTGTTCTTTGAGAGGAGCTGTCATATGTCTCCTGCATACCTAAAAACAGAAACACTGCTCTCCCTCTCCTCATGCTCAAAAACAGCAAAGCCACTCATCATTTACATACCAGAAACTTGTGAATGTCCTTGGGGACACCCCCCACCTCCCTCCCTCCCTCTCTGTCTCTCTTTTGAAAGCACTCACACTTGAGCTTCTGCACACAGCAATGATCGACTCATGAATCTGAATAGGAGAGGTTTCCGATGTTTAGACAGCATAGGAAAGAAACCTGATGCATATTCAGTTGACACCCCCCCATAGGCCTGCCTGCTGTCTAAGAGCTCGGCATGACACATTTGTGAAACACAGACACTGTGTGTATGTGTACGCCTGTCGTTTTCTTGACTGTTAATGAATGTAAACAATATATTTTTTCTATATATTTTGCATACATAAGACTTGTGCGTATGAATTAATGCCCGGGATTGGGGCCTGTGTACAAACACCTCAATTAAATGAATATTTTCAGTCAAAGCAGCCTAGTTAGGGTGCTCATATAGTTCTGTGCTCTATTATGTGGAACACCCTACAAAAAACATCTGTTTCATTCTTTTTCAGTATGATGTGTGCAAGCTGCATAATGCACTCACAAAAATAATCTAATTAAAGCTTCTTTAAATGATCATACAAAGAGTATGCTTGGAAAGTCTTATTTTTGGGGTGTGGTGGGAAAATGGAGTACTCCACAGCCTTGACAAAAAAAAAAGGAATCTTTCAGTGGCTTTAGTTGGTCTTCGCTCAGCCAGGGTGCAGTATTTTTTCCTAGTAGGGTGTTTTTCCCTTGTGAGTGTAGTCCTTGCTGGCAGTGACTTACATGGCCCCACCTGCCCACTGGAGATTTATTTTACCATATATTGCTTCTGTTACGTTGAGCTAAAGAGAAGCTGAAATATCCCTATATGCATATATATTGAAACAGTCATTGTAGCAGGCTTACATTGCACTGTGGCAGCCCACAAGAGGTGCACTAAGGAAAGTAATATAACTGTAATGATGGGCTTCCCCTACCAAACCCTAACCAATAAGCACGGAACGCACCACAATGACGGTGCACAAAGACTAGCACTCAAAAACTCAAAATAACATATTGTAGGGATTTAAGAGCTCGCTGTCCCAGTTCACACCAATTCTAGGAACACCCTGTAGGCCTACAGCAGTTGCTTAAATTCAGCACAGATGTTAGCTAGTGAGCTCGTTAGCTGCTTGCTAACGTAACCTAGGCTAGCTTTAAAATGTAGCTGGATAAAAATGTATCAAACACTGAAATGGTGACCAGGCAAAGCTGTTAACAAGGCTAGGCTAGGATTCTTTGTTAGGTATAGGCTATTTCGCTAGTTTTTTTAAATAGCTGTGACCTTTATTTACCTCAGAAGAGTGAACAAAAATAAGAAATTACTTGTTTTTTAAAATTAAAGTCGTTCCTCGCTATATCGCGGTTCACTTTTCGCGGACTCGCTGTTTCGCGGATTTTTTTCAGTGTCATTTTGCATGCTTTTTTTACAGCGTACTGTACAGTATGAACGCGCATTGTGTTCTGCGTCCGGAATTGGCTAAGGGAGAACCGCACATGTGTTCTGCGTCCTGTTTAAGGGAGTACTGTACAAAATGCGTGTAAAAAAGGTGTATACAAGTGTGTGGTTAGGGGTTTTACGGCCTTAAAACATGTATAATAATTGTAAAACCTACTTCGCGGATTACGTGTATTGCGGGTTATTTTTAGAAGTATCCCCCGCGATAAAAGAGGGACCACTGTATGTAAAGAAGAAATGGAATATAATATAATATGCATGCTATAATTAGCTGAACATAAGAATTGTGTTTTTGCCAGACACCGTGGGTCCTCTTCCACGGAGTCTGCCATGTTAAACCACCTTGTTTCCACAGTAACCCAGAAAGTGCAAACCAAACAGTAGCTCTAGGTGCATTTTTTTTTTGTGCGTTTCACGGCCACGGTAGTTTCACCTTCATGTTTGGAACAGCAGGGTGAGTAGAGGGGTGTTGCAGTACGCAACTACACCGTAAGATGCCACTAAATGCTACAAACTGGTCCTTTTTAAAAATTGCTCAACATCAGGTGGAAACACTTGGGTTGTGTATTTGCTCTCTAAATGAAAGTTTGCACTATGAGTAAATACATTCTAATTGTTTGAAATTTCAGGTTGTGTGTGACTCCCAGTTGCTGGCAGCGAGGCAAAAAAAAAAATGTGGTCACATTCGACAAAAGTTTGTCTGGTAGTCTTTTCATCCACTCTCTTGTGTTTGAGTCATAGCAAAAGCTCTATGTGTGAGTTTGTGGGAATACTGAGTGTGCTTCACCTGAGCCAAAACCAACAGGTGCACATTTCTGATCTCTCTCTGTTTGCATTTCTTTTTTCCTCCTCCGCCTTTCTTCCTCCCTGCCTTTGATCTCTCCAGAGACCCCCATATGTCATCTCTCTCTATTTTTCTCAATTATATCTCCAAACATATCTTTTTCAGAAGTTTTTACTTTGGGCCAGTTATGAAAAGGTTCAGTCATCAACAGCTATTGCTTGCTCCGTAAATTTTTCTGTCTCTGCAGGATCTTTTGTCCATCATTAATTTCCCACTCTCATTGATATCCTCTTTTCCTTCATTGTTTATTTACTTTCCCGCTCTCTTTGCACACTTGCACCTCTTTCTTCTTTATATCTGTCTCTTCTGCTGACTTGTGAGACAGCTTTTTGAAACAAATCGTGTTTGGGAGTTACACAGCTGCATCTGCACGATAGCACAGAGAAAAAGGAGATTTGTGTACGTGCGTGTATTTTATGTGTGTACTTTGGCACCGTGGTTTCCTGCCGCAAGTGAGGGTCACAACTCATAAACTGTCCTCCTTTTTAATTCACTTGTGTGTGTGTGTGTGTGTGTGTGTGTGTGTGTGTGTGCGCGCACGTGCAGCTGCAGAGGATTGGCTGTGAAGACAGGTCGGACGTGAAATTGGAATGAAAGTTTTTCAGTGTGTCATGCTGTAGAAGCTGTTATTTGCTGTTGGATGCATGATGTATTTGTCTATAGTTGTCATTTTTACGTGAGTCAATATGACCGTTTGCATAAATGCGCTTTTAATTTAACACAGCATTGGCTGATGTTTTTCCTTCCTCACCACAGCTCCTAGGTTGCCTCCCACAACACACTGAGTAGCCAACACAAATCCTGCATTCAGTTAATCATGTCATGTCATAAAGATTGACGCTGTGCTTTACTGTGCTACTTTACGCTATGGCATGCATTACTCTACACAGTAATGGCGTTTTATATTAGTCACAAGTGTATTCTGAGAATTTATTTTGCCACGTCGTCATTTATGTGTTATGGTAGTTGCTCTGATCATACGTCTGGGGAATGTGCATTGTGTATTTATTCAGACAGACACTGAATCTGTGGGTAACTTCACTCTGAACTATTTTCTTTTGCAAAAGTCACCCAGAGGAAAATGTTTCATGGCGAGGTATCTGGATGACCCTGATTTCGTGGAACATTGTTTCTGGAGAGATTTTTCAGTGCTCTGGCCACCTCAAACCAAATTCATTTCACTTTTAATTCATGTCAGTGGCAACAGAAGTCTCTTACGTCTCAACAGAATTTGTACAAAGTCCTAATGCTCTAAAGGCTTGATTTATCCGTTATGTTTTCAAGGTTAGGAAAATGCTTGGATTCAAATATACTGCTTGAAAGATGCTAGTTTGTCGAACATAATCTGGTGGCCTGACAACAGGTGACTTTTTTTGTTATGAGGCATATGAGGCAAGAGGAGGACAATACAGTATCTTGTTTCATATTTGTCCTATCATGTCATATCAGCATAGACTTTAGCATGACCTTCTGCGCTGCTTGGACAGACTTGCAGGTATTTTCTGAGTCCGTTATCATACTGTGAAAAACTCGTTGAAACTCTTGGGTTGAACCTCCCACAAGATGTGATGATAAATGCTTTCACAGTGTGGAAATTTTTGTTTTAGGTATCTTAAAAGTGCTTTGCAAATAAACTGAAAGCTAACTAAAGCAGTCTAGCTGATGGAATGAATCAATGCTGTAAGATAACTAAAAAGAAAACGTCTTTTAGATGTGCTGATTTCAACTTTATGGTCATATTGGCAGCTGCAGTTATAGTGCTGTTTGATTATACTGTGTCCATCTCATTCATATCAATAAGGGGAGACTAAATATTCCAGACACCTCTCAGTATAATGTAAGACAGCTCAGCGGCACCACAAACTACTGTACATCCTGTGCTATGTTAACAAAGTTGAATCAACACATCTCTGCATTAGTTTTAGTGTACCGCATGTGTGGAAAGTTGTACTCTTTTCACACACAAATGTTTAACACGACAGTCTACATGTATCCACTCACATTTGACCCATTTCTTCCTGACTGCTGTTACTGGTTAAATCCAGGTTATTGGTATTAACAGGTGGGTCAACAGGACCAGGCTGTACTAGTTTGGCTTGGCAAGGGCAGCAACCAGTATCGTATGTAGCTTTAGGCCTCTCTGCAGAGCGACCCATGGCTCTATTAATCAGTGCGTGTAACTGCCCTAAGAATACATGGGGTAGAACAAAGCGCCCCGTCTATACAGAGACCTTCTAACAGTGGCCAGACATGATGTCACATCATGCTCAGAAACCCGAGAAGGAGACCACCCCAGGAACTGTTTTTTTTCCCTCACTGTCCTTTCTCTCTTTATCTCTTCCCCATCTCGCTGAGCTGTTCCTCTTTCCATCTCCTTTTTTTCCTGACTGTTTCTACACTCACCTGCCTGACTCAGATATATATATATATATATATATATATATATATATATATATATATTACATATTACTTTCCATAGTCTCGGGATCATTATTTGGTCTGACCCTCCAACCGTCCATTTTTAAGGATCTTTAAGGAACACTGTCTTATTTTCTTCTCATTTTGATGACAAGTTTGTACTGATTTATCTATAGTGTGGCTCATGTGTACATACGTAAACTGCAAGTAAAAGCCTTACAGATGAGTCCACAGCAAAGGAATGTGAAGATAATCCAGGGTACTTTGTGCAGACAGAGCAGGCGCCCCATCTGAACATCCTTTCACTTGGCTGAGAGCGGGGCTCTTTTGGCAGGAAGCATATATCAAAGTTTAGAATTTATTGGCCCTGGTTGACAGGGCCTATGCTCTGTGTGTCTCTTTTTCTCTTTCTCTGCCTTTTCTTTGACCTTTATTTACAGTTTATCAGTCTCAGTTCTTTCACACACTCTTTCTGATCTTTTTGACATCTCTAAGAGGTCAGTGTGAAGTTCTGGCCTTGGCAGGCAGTACCACCAGGGTGTGACTGGGACTTGTAGTGCCAGAGGCTGCTGGCAGGTTGGCATTGGCCCCTGAGATGGCTGAAGCCCAGTCCAGAGGTTAAATGTTTGTGAGACTTGCTTAGTTTCCAGTGCTGTGCCTCCTGTTTGCTTCACTCATGTCATTCGTCATCTCACTTGGAGCTGTTGGTTCTGAAAGAGGTATTCCTGAGTTTATTTTTATTTTACAATGGACACAAAAATACAGAGTGGACACGATCCAAGCATTTTTCCCCAAGTGTTGGTCCCTGTTAAGAACCCTGAGTAATAAGAACCTGCAAACATCCAACTATTGCATTTTAAAATCATCCCATAGCAAAGTGTCAGTATCAGCTGTAAACATGCCTGTCCCCCCACTATAGGACTAAAGTAATGGTTAAAGGAATGTATAGTACACATTAGCCAACCATGATTTGCAGCGGAGCTTCTTTTTTAGTTTGAACTCCCTCACCCCGAACCTCACAGCAATTAACTAAAGGTCTTGATGTGAATCTGGTCATATGAAATAAACACAGTATTTCATTCAGATCTCAACTAATTGCCTCGGTCTCCAGTTATTTACAAAATTTCCACATCATTGAATAACCCAAAGTGCACACGGTGCATGATGGTAAGACTACAATCATCCTTTGGCTTTCAGTCTCAGTCACGTCGTGTTAACATAAATGGCATCATTTAAGGACTTCTTGATACAGAGAAACACTCAAAGCCCGTATAAAACGCAGCGTTTTCTCATTATCTCGCATTCCTGTGTCGAACTTATTTGACAGCAGTGTGTGAGGTTTTGTTTTCGTCCTCTTTCACTCCGAGATTTTATCATCTTAATGGAGGTGCTCAGGTATGCAGCTTTGATCTGCCTTTGGAAAGTTTTCACATTGGCTCCACTTTAACAGCAAGTTGCTACTCCCACAATGCACTGCTGGCTTGGCGCTAGTGATGTTAATATACTTTATCCTTTGGTCCTTCAGAGCCATATACGATCCATTCCAATATATTTAACGTATTTTCTGGTCCCCATGAATTTTGCATAGTGCTAAAAAAAGTCTAATAAAAAAAATAAGATTAGAACCAGAAGTTTTTTAAGTTTTAGTACTTCTAATTAGTCAAGTATGATTAGAGCATGGTTACATTGGCCTGTGGCCTTGTAACCATGGCTCGACTGCTTTGACATCAAAGAACCTTGTGTGGGGCCCTCTCCCTCTCACCACGTGCTCGCATAGGCACATGCACCCCATAGGTTATGCTAAAATAAACTATACTAGCCAAGATATCAGTGTTAACGTGTCCTTCACCCTCCTTTCTGTCAGTTTGATGGGGAGTACCCACAACATTACTTGTTTCTTAACACTCAAAGAGAGAGAGAGAGAAAGGCGGAAACCTAATTTACACACTAAACTGCCAGATTATGTGTCTCATTTGAGCCACAATGGCTTACTTTTGGACTCGAGCTTGGCCACAATTCAGTTGGTTCATTACCATGCTTTGTGTTGCAGGAGAGCTAAATGGGGTAATACTACACATGCTAAAATTACCCTTAATTTCACAGAGACAAGAAGTTAAAATGCTTACAGTCATGATTGCTGTTGGGTTACCCCAGGCTTTCTTCAATTTTAAACAACAATGTATATCTTGAGTTGGCTGTTGAAGAGCTTTTTGATGGAGAATGGGAATAATGAAAACAAAAGTACAAAACAATAGTCTTGTTTTAATGGTGCAAAGCTGTGTGGTTGCATCAAATGTATATAGGATCTTTGCCAATGGTCATAATATCAGTAATGATGGATCATTTGTAACTGTAATGCACTTGGTTCAACTCCAGCCCCAACTTCTCTCAGGTTTTACTACCTCTTCATTACAAACCATCAAATAAAGACTGAAATATGGGTAGATATTCATATTTACATCTTTATTCAGCCATAGCTTTAAATAATCAAGAAGCCTGGCTTTGGTGTGAGAAGTTCTCAAACCACGGTTTGGCTATCTATCTCCTCTCTTTACTTCTTATGTCTGACCCCGCCCCACTCTTCCACAGTTCTGTTGTCCCCCCCTCTCCACCCTTCTTCTCTCCTCCACCCTCCATTCCCTCCCATTTTTCTCTCACATGTGGAAAGCATTATATCCTGTCTGGTGGAGAGGGAGAGCAAACATCCCAGGCCGACACTGAGAGCCTCTCGGGTAGGTGTAGGGGGGTGGTGTGGAAGCTGTTAGGATCTGTATGGCGGTGACTCTCGCTCTCTCTCCTGGCCCTGATGCTGTTTGGACAAAAGAGGGTCTTGTTATTTCAGAACCACAGCACCCGATAGCTGACAGGCTTCACCCTCCCACTGCATTGGTCTGGACGGGACCCCAGTTGAATGAGGGAGAGGGAGATAAAGAAAGTCCAGTTTCTTGGGATCTTTGCACTCCCGTACATTTCGCATGAATAATATCTGTAGCATCTGTAGATGTGAGTTTGAAACACTGTAGGTTTCTCTTTGTTTCTCTTTAGGGAGTTGATTACAGATGGTAACATGTGTTACATATGCTATGACTCTTTTCCTGATCGTTTTTGTTGAACCTTTTTTTGCGAGTGCAGTCACTTTGGGATTTTCAGGCTTGTTAGTTTAATAAACGTTACAAATTATTATTTTTTTTTTTTAAACTTAAGGAGTAGTTGAAATATGTGGAAACCAGCCAAAAATGCAACCCCCAACTATGCAGAATCGGGCTGCATCAAGTCTTTCTTTTCTTACAACTTTTCTGGCAGCATAATCTAAGTATATTGCTGAAGATACTGATCAATACATTTTTGCTCTTAGTTATGTTGAATAAATTCAGTTAAGTGGTAAATATACAAGTTGCATCTCTCCTTAAATGGCATGTTGCATCAGGAAGCCGTATTTGGGGGGATGATTGCGTATGAGAAATAGAATTAGGCACTCTGGTGGAAAATGTTCGAAAACAGGTTTAATATTGTATGTTGCGTCTTTATAAGTTGCTCCACATTGAAAACCCATCACATGTGGTCAGTGTCCAAATTTGGACATTTATCCAAAGTCTTGGACTTGTCGGATGTTGAAAAGGTTCCCAGTTGTCACTTAATGTCACAAAGCTGGATACCATAACCAGACTGAAACCACCACCACACCCTTAGAGCTTGGATCATAGCCCACTAAATTACAATATGCTTAGTTACTGTCAATAGTAATATCTTTGTAAGTTTTTCAGAAATGTCAGGCAACTCAAATATTGGGACATTGGGCTTTTCTCCAAAGCCTATTGATCACTTCTGAAAGCTCTGACAACTCAATGTGGGTACATTAGGATTCTCTAATACTACACCAGAATCAATAAGCGATTGCCTATTGAAGTTCCAATCATTGTACTTTCTTTCTCAGTGTTACCTTGACTGAAATCCGCATTGTAGCAGTGGTGAGATGAGAGTGATGTATGAAACGAGGGGTCACAATCAGCCTAAAAGTGCTTCTGTGAAGCATCCATGCAGCCTGGGATTTCAACTTTGCTTTAAAAAGAACACTGGACTGTTTAGTCCATTACAGTTTAAAGTCCCATTACTATGACAACCAAGCTATGTTTTTATGAAGATGTAAAGCCTAAAAATTATTTCAGCATGTGGCAGCAATCCTCCCTAGTTTTGCCGCTTTTTCAAGTGCGCATGAACGTCCACAAGCACACCAATACACGTATTGAAGAAGAAAATGGAGCACAGTAAATCAGAGCTATCCATGGTGTTCCAAGCCTTTGACTAGCAGGCTGCACTCATGCATGCACTCCCCGCACTAGCACAGTGTGTGGGCCAGGGCTTTGGAGACTCAGGTTGTCCGTTACTTAGATTCAAGCAAATTTAATTGACCCCCAGCACCCTCTAAATGCAGCAGCAAGCAGTTGGCAGACGGCTAGTCATTTAATTAGTGAACCTACTTCACTGGGTTGAAATAGAGACGTGCTTAATTAGCAAGGGTTTGGTTTCTCTGTGGCCATTATAGTGACATTTAGAGAGCCACATTTGACATGTCTGTTCCTGTGCTATCCCTTTTTCTTTTTTTCTTTTTTTTACAGTGATATGGTCAAAACTTAAATTAATTCAGTTTTGTTCCATAGACACTAAAGCATGCTTTGAAAATGTGGTCATGCCATGCAATGTGCATCAAGCCAACAATTTTGAGAATTCATCTGAAGACGAGATATGTATGAATTATATGAAAGTACTGATAAATTATGACCAGTCTCCTTTGCAAATCCTGTGAACTTGCAGAAGTCATCTATATGTTCCACTGAGAGTCACAAACTACTTTTATCAACTTGATTTGGTGTGATTGTAGCTGGGAGAAATAGAGAAAATAGAACTTTTAGGTTTTGAAGTGAAAAGACTAGAACCAGGATGCATCCATGATCTGGTTTCTAACTGAACTGAGGTTGTGTTGTGCGTAGTTATAATTGATAGGAAACATTGAATCTTTAGAAAGCATTTCTGTGTTTTCTAGGTTTGTTCACCAGGTGTATCCCCGTAGACAAATGATCTTTTCCTCTGTTGTTCTGGTCTATGTGTTACCGAGCTGTAAACTGCAAGTGCAATTATTTCAGACTTTTTGTGTTGTGTTTTGAAAAATACGGAAAGCGCGTTCTCTGTCTCTCTCTTTTGCTCTCTCTCTCTCTGCTTCACTCCGCTTCTCCTCTCCCAGGTGTCTGTTTCCTGACTCTGCTTTGTAGTGTTCAGAGAAAAATCGAGGTGGGAGGGCAAGGTTGGGGATGGAGACATGGCAAAGAGTCTTGGAAAAAAAAGTGAAAAAAACAAAACAACACACATGCACATCAGACGCGAAGCTCTGATGCCGCATCCCCAGCTTCAGCTCTTTGTAGTGCAATGAGCGGAGAGTTGGCTGGGGGCAGGCAGGGAGGGAGGGAAGGAGGGAGGGAGGGTTAGGGAGGCTGAGCTGTATACCAGCAGCATGGAGGAAGCAGCAGTTACTCTCCCTTGGGCTTTATGCTTTTATCTGTCAGTTGTATGGAAACCAATCTCTCAGGCCCAACAGCTCCAAAACATCTACACTGCAGCCTAATGTGTGTGTGTGCGCGTGTGTGTGTGTGTCTGTGAGACGTTCACATTCACAGAAATTTCCTACAATGAGAAACCTGTAGTAACAGCAGGCGATGAGCCACACATACATGCGCTAAGCCTGTGCATGTTCTCTCTCTTTGTGCATTCACATTCTGCACATGGGTACATGATCATTTAGACTTGCTGACACACATTCGAGGTGTGCCCCACCCAAGTGATGCTCCCGTTTTACCCTGCAGCGTGTTCTCAGATAAACCTTGGACCACTGATCAACAAGCCCTAAAGACAGGATTAACGGGTGTGTGTTTTGTGTGGGTGCGTTGCTCTCCAGTCCGATTCCAAATTAGTGTGGCTTACAGCTCCGCTGTGGCCTTTGAAGATGGAGGAATCGCTCTTAGGTGTATTTTTTCCTTCCTCACTCTTGTTTTCACATTTTCACACTGCGTCTTTCCTTTACTCCTCTTTTAATCCCTTTTTTCCACGTTTCCCCAAAAAACACTCACAGGTGACTCTCAGAGGCTCTGTCTTTGGGCTGGTGTTATCAGTTTGGATTTATTTATTCTCTGCCTCACTAAGAACAAAAGTCTCTTTAAAGGAGAAGAGCATCTTGAGGTGGTTTGTGGCATCCCTAAGAGAGCCTGGCTGAGCTGAAGAGGCAGGCCCAGTTAAATGGATGCCATATAGATGGAGGTTCCCATGGTTTGACCATTGAAATAAGCTTCTATAACAGGCTGAGAAAGAGAAACAAAATCATAGAAGGTGAGCGTGGTTTTGGGACTCAACACATCAATAAAGCTCCTGGTGGACCATAAGGTTGACAGGATTGTGACATTTTCTTGTTATGTGTAAATCTGCTCAATCTTAATCCGCCCTTATAATTGAGCGGGTTAAGTGATAAGTCTGGATGAAGCTGGGAAAGAGTTTAAATGAGAAGTCGCTTCTTTTAATACATGCAACAGAATTCCACATGCGATAACCAACAGCCCTGTACCGCTCCAACAAATATACTACAGGACTGAAACAACACAGATTCTGGTAATTATCGCTGCAACTCTCGGTTTTAACTTCCACTGAGGTTTAGTCATTCATGTGAAGCAGTCATCTGTGGTTAGGATTAACCCCAAGGTGGATGGATTTAAAAAGTGGCCTAATGAGACAAAGGCTGGTGCTCTGTGATCAGTGGACTGGACTTTAAAAGCATTTCTCGTGAGCTTAGTGTTGAGAAAGCCGCCTGTTTCGATCCCTTCTGTTAAATGTTCAGTCTTCTTGGAAATAAACAAGTTATGGTTACAATCAACTCACCAAAACACATTGTGTGTGTGTGTGTGTGTGTGTGTGTGTGTGTGTGTGTGTGTGTGTGTGTGTGTGTGTGTGTGTGTGTGTGTGTGTGTGTGTGTGTGTGTGTGTGTGTGTATACTTGAGGCTTTTTTTTTTTTTAAGGATTGTAAATCCAGTGTTGTTTGTGGTCTTCTACTCATCCGTGGAGTATTTCATGTCTGTCCTTCTTCGGGTACACAAGATGAGAGAACAAAACAGGCGCCCATTCACAGAAAAAAAACAGTCCCATGACACTACTAGAGGTTTAACTCCACTCCCCTTTACTTGGTATTGGCATAAAACACATATTGGATGTGTTATAAAGAGCTCTGCTCGACGTTTTGGAACTTTGGTTCATCAGTCATTCAAATGGATTGCTACTGCACAAGCACTCGACGTGTTAATGCTACAAAATGATTTTATTCCACAGCTTGATAAATGAGGCAAGGGCTCTGTAATGTTGCTGCTTTTAAGATGGAGTGTCTTCGGGAAAATATGGTTGTTTTCCCGTTGCTCTTACGGGTTTGGACAGATGAACAGACGTGAGAGTCCACCAGACACTGCGTAGTTGTCTGTGTGTGGCTCTGTGCTGGTGTGTATGTGTCTGTGTACATTTCAGTGTTTGATTATGGGTCAGGGGAGGCCACAGGCCCACGGTGGCCTAGGCAGCCTCAGGCCTCTCAGGTTTCAGTGCTGAGCATTCCTCGCTGGCTGCTACATAGCTGTGAAAACCGCAAAGCAGCTCCAACAACAAATAGTCGAGGCACTGGGGGAAAGACAGCTAACCTGTGGCTAATCAACAACAGGGGTTTTCTCCCTCTGCAGGATTTGTTCCCGATTCTTTTTTTTATTCTTTAGAGTTGCTGGCTTAATCAAAACCAAGTCTTTCTCAACACCAGTGGCTATTTCTCCCCCCATTTTCCTTCTCTTTTGTTGGTGTAGTGTTTTGAGAGCACATGCTTCCTGCTAAGTAGTGGCAGCTCTGTTTGTGTGTGCTTGTTCGTGTTTATTTGACAGTTCTTCGTTGGACTTTCTCTCCTTTTTTTTTCCACTAAGAAGGGTGTGGAACAGTAGACTGTCTGGGCTTGGTTTTGCACTTTGTAAATAACTCAGTAGCGAAATATGCAGCTGCGTGTGCGTTCGTTCGTGCGTGCGTGTGTCTGTGTGTGTCCGTGTATGTGTAATAATAACATAATGAAACTGTTTGTATAGCACTTTTATGTTAGCCTCATGCCACTGTAAAATGAAAGAAATGCATTCAAAGCGGTCATAAGCAGGACTGCTGACTCCATTTAGACAATCAGGACTGAAACTGAGCCCTTCTGTTCTGTTCTGTTGAAGACAGATTGACACTTAGCAGTGTTTGTGTTTATGCCAGGGTGCGTCTATAGGCCACATTAGACATAATTTAATTTTCAGAAATTCCATTTGATACTCAATCTACAAGAATGTTAACTGAATGGCCTGATTATGGCCCAGATGAGGACTTTATAATGAGATTTTGGGGCATAGCTGTTCATTTGCATCCATCCCTGCTGAACTTATCATTTGTGTCCCTTTAAGTCCACAATAATGGCATAAAATGGCCATTTGTGTCCCTTTAAGTCCACAATAATGGCATAAAATGGCCAGTTTCAGTTCCATTATAGTAACCTAATATGAGTGTGTTTTGTATATTTTCCACTATTTATATTGTTATGCTTTATTATTAGGATTAATCTAAACAAACATGGTTCAATATAGTGCCTTTAAATTCTGTCCTTTGCAGGAGCCGATGGAAAGAAACAACATTTTATTGGCATTCTGGTGTAATCCAGGTTCTCCTGATGTTTAGGTGGCCACAATATCTTGAAGGAACTGCTCACCTTCCCCTTTAACTGTGTGAAACCAGTGACACTCTGCTCAGTTTTCGTTATGCTTTGTTAGAGATGTGTTGAAAGGTGTAGCCGTGGCTTAGGCAATAACAGTCTATAGTGAATCTGCTCCAGGTTGGTTGTGGTGCATTCTGGGTAATTTGTATCCTCTGGTATGTGACTAACAAAAGGTGTGGACGGGCAGCAGGAAATGGTTGCAGTGTGGAACCAGGTAATTTAAGGCTTTGTGTGCGGTGGAGTGGCTTATAGTGAAACACCTGCCTACCTGCTGCCTCAACACAAACATTAGTTTTACTCTGTTTGTAGCTGCAACATAGTACTGCTGCCTGTGTTTGGAAAGTGTGTGTGTGTGTGTGTGTGTGTGTGTGTGTGTGTCAGGAAGTGGGAGAAAGAGAGAGAATGTTTAGCTGATTGGACTCAGGAGACCATCTGAATAAAGGTGTGTGCTCCTAAAATGTCTTTTTCTGGGGCTCTGTTAGCACATGTTCAGGCTGAGGTCACAACAGAACTCATTTTCTCCATGCCTTAATGTACCACTCTGCTTCCTCATCACTTAACAATATAAATCAGGGCCTATTAAAATGTTTCGGTCTGGAAGGTGGAGGGGGAAACTTCACCCTGTGATTCGGGCTCATGTAAACGGCCTCATTTTGTGTCGTGGCTGACCTCCAGATTTAGACAGGTGACGCATTTTCCTCCCCGACCTAGAAGCTGATGTAAATGACAGGGCCTTACCGGCTGGGTGTATGGGTTGGTTGTTTTGGCAGATAACCAGGTTTATCGTTCTCTCTGGACCAGTCATAAAATGGCTCCAGATGCACCTGTCGGAGCGGAGAAATCCATCATGCCTAATGCTAACGTCGGTAACTGGAGCCTTTTCTGTCTCGTTCAGTGAAGTCACTTTGGTTGTTGTTAATTAGCTTAGGCACTATCATAATATAACACCACCCTCAACAGTGGGGACCTGTAAATACATCACCGAGCAATCAGTCATTTAGTGTATATCCTGAGTTAAGCCCTGATGTTGTAAATTATACATGATTGGTTTCTGCATTTTGAATCGTCGTAGCAGGAGGAGCACCGGTGTGACTAACATCGTTAATGATGCTTTCATCACTTTTACATGTGCCAGTAACCCAGTGAGCCAAACTACACAATACCAAGGCCTTGTTAATGCCGTTAGAAAGGACTAACACTGTAGTTTAGTTTGTTTTGCATATGTTGTTACACTTGGCACAGTTTATTCAGCTGTAAGATTAGAGGAATTATTTAAATAGATTTTTCTTTATAGAGTAATGTTGCTAGTTTAGTTAAATGAGCTGGACTTCATGCAGATTCTCTCATGCTAAAAAGCCTTCAACCATGATTACTGCTATTACTGCTACTATTGTGCAATACCCCCGTATACGCTCGTCACTTTATCCGTAGGTCACATTCATACCAAATCAGGAGCTGTGGTGAGTCGACGCAGGGTTGCATTGTGTGGGGGTGAGGGGCAGCTGCTAGGGGGTGTGTTTATTTTTACTGAACATCAGGAAATAACTCTTTATTTTGCTCATTAATTGGCTGTTTTGATACCGATGCTCCCTCACTCTCATTCACTGTCTGTGTCTCTCAACCAGTTCTCCCTCCCTCTCTTTTCCTCTCAAACAATCACACACAAACCAAAGGAAAATTCTTCTGGCCAGTGTTTTTTGAGCGTAGACTACAAGCCAGACACAGACATAGAAGTTCAGAGATTAAAAAAAGCCGAACACAACAGGTGTTAGTCTATGAACACTGCCTGCATAGCCTCAGCATGGCCTCTGACTGTGAAGGAGTTAGACTGGTCTGATCATCTGATTGGCAGCCGCATTAGGCTGTTTTTTTCCAACAGTTAGATCCAGCTCAACTTCTCCACTGCGATCCCCTGCAGTCTGCACCACCTCAGCTAGAATCTGCGTTTTCACCGGAGTGCTGGATTTGGTCTACATGTGGCCTTCAGTCAGATCCTCAATTTACATATTTAAATAGTGTAGTATTTCCTATTTATATAGCACATTTATATTTATTCATACAGTGATACCTCTGCAATACACTTTACACTGAATGTGAAAAGATTGTGTGTACAAGTGTAGTGTATAGTACACATATGTTTATTGTATTTTTTAAATATTCCGTTTATATCACACATTTTCCTGTATTTTATTTCTCATTTCTATCTTCTATATCTAGTGCTGCTTTCACAACGAGTGCTCTTAGTGCTGAGCTGCTTTTCTCGTCCAGCACATTTCATCGCACTACTGACCCCGTGTTAACTTGTTAATCGAAGCTAACAGTGCCTGTGGTACATTCTGTGACTTGGATGACTGAGAATATTTGACACCGTCACTTCCTTAACAGATTAAGCGCTTGTGTGTGCCAAGTCACATCAACGTGGCTGAATTTAATCAAGTGTGATGGCAAAGTGTTGATTTACAAGACAGTGTAACAGGTTGCATTTGTTTGTATACGTTTGGCATTGCGACAACCAGAGGGCAGGGCAGGGTATCAAACTTCAAAATTTCCCAACATGCAGCTGTTGTGATGGCACCCCTGAAAGGAATACTTTGACTTGACAAATGTGTTTTTTCTTATTTTGTTGAACAGAATGAGCCTAGAGTGGCACACAGGTCCTGATTTGACTGGATTCTTTACAGCGATAGTAGTAACAGTTTGTGGATTCCCTAATGTGTTTTCATTTGCCCACAAATCTCCAATCCACATTTTCTTGACTGTTTTTATAGATGTAGTCCCAGAGTGTTGATAACAAAGATCAACGATACCTGAAACCAAAATCTGTCAATGAACAGAACTCTGCCAATACCTTTCCTCAGGTGATGGTTTTCAGTTATTGGCATTCCTCCTGATCTAACCTCACTCTCTGCTTTTTTCTCTGTCTCTGTCTCCCTACAGAGGATTTTCAACTCGTTCGTGTACACTGAGAAGACATCAAACGGAGAGACAGAAGTGCAGCAGGTGAGTAACAAAGGCTTCTCCCTTCCTGTGTGTGTGTATGTGTGTGTGTGTGCGTCTGCCTGTTTGTGCATGCATGTGTCGTGGATGGTGTCTGTTCATCGCTGCTGAATTGAACACAAGACCACAGACACACTCTCACATACACTCGCCATCAGAGGGAAAAAGGGGGTTTATTAAAATTCTACTGCTGCTGTCTCATTGGCTTTGAAGTTCTCACACTGTTTTTCCACTTGTCTCTCTCGCTCTCTCTTTCTCTGTCTCTGCTCACAATGTGAGTGCAGAGCTGCAGGCAGACTAAGAATAAGAACGGCTTCAAGGAGACAATGGCATCATCCAGAAATTGGGAGATTTGTTTCATATGACCTTTTTAAAAAAACGCAAGGCAAAATGTCTGTGCGCCATTTCGGTCCTAGGTTAGGAAAAGTATGCTCAGAATTTATGGCGTCTGGCATCAAGTCAAACACAATTGTGTGCGGGCGCGATGTGTGTTTGCACTCGTGCGTCAGGGATCTTGGAAGAGTGACAGTAAACACCAGACTGGTAAACAGCCATCAGCATGAACAGACAGGCTGATGTTTGTTTGCATTTCTACACCGACTGCTTTTCTGTGTGTGCACGAGTGTAGTCCATCTGTCAGTGTATGTGTGTGTGTGTGTGAAATGTATAGTATCTCTCGCCTTGCAGCTATTTACGAGCTCAAATTGGCCACGAAGCATTGCTGTTTCATCATCTCAGTGGAAATGTTGCCTTTCCTCGCTGATTTGCATAAAAATAGTACGCAAAAGTATACAACTTCCAGTGTTTCCAGGCTATGGTACCTACTGTACAGGTCTAACTTATTCCATAGTACAGACCTAGTCTAAAACCTCAGCTACAAGTCTGATTTGGTGTATGTTAATAAGCAGCAGTCCCCGAGCAGCACTGATTTCCACTCATTTTAGTTGTTAACTTCTTAGTTTATAGAGTGCCCATACATTAGCTGCGACCCTTCTGAAGCCAACGGCGACTATTTCAGATGACAGTTCCGGCATAGTTGGCTCGCTCTCCTGTTCCCTCTGTCCACGAGCCAAAGATGAGGCTCTATTAGGAGTGGCTCTGCAGAGGAAGAGAGAGCAGGGAGCGAGGGTAAGGGGCTACAAGAGAGGAGCCACTAGTTTCTCCTCTGGAAATTCATTATTGAGAGACGCAGTCATCTGTCCCTCTGTAAAGACGATAATCCCTCCTTCTCTTGTGTCTCTGTTGTTGAGTCTGTCCCTGTCTATTATTTGTTTCAGTCTACTCTATGGATTTATTCTGCTTGTTACACTCGTTGACATGTGCTGTCAGAGGGAAACTGCTGGCTGCCAGTATTTTCATGCTGGGCCACCATTCACACACATGCAATGCTGTGTGTTAGCGATGGGTTGTTTTTTAACAAAGTAATATGCCTGTTTGACAGTTGACACTTCTAGAGTACTGTGCTGCTAGAATAAAGAGTTGAAAATGGATCAGGCTTCATGCAGCCAATATATCATCCATTAAATCAAATCAAATGATTGGAATCCAGGACTGATCTGTCAGTTCAACAGAGGATACACTTACAAAGAATCAAATGTGTCAAATTAAAGTTCTATCTTGGCGAGGCCACTCCTGTGAAAGAGAATTGCCATTAGCTTTAAAGAAGCTAATTAAATATGTCTTTTCAAACTACTACACTTATCCATCCTCACCATGGATTGGTCATACCTGGTGCTTTGGCTCACGTTCCTTAAGAAACGGCCGAGTCAGTCAACCAACAAGTATTTGATGGATTGTGATGACATTTTGTACAAACACTCAGCTCTCAGCAGATGAATCCGGTTCTGTTCCAGATTTCCATCGAGGTTGACATTTGTGGTTGAGAGGGAAATGTCTCAAACAATTGGATGTACTGGCTTTCTACTGTAACATCAGGGTGTCTTTCTGGTTGGAGCAGAACATTGGAGCAGAAAGCCGAATCTGTGGTAACTAACTCAATACAACCTCTCCTCACTCTCTCCTTCTAAGCATGAAGGATAAACTATGGTGGCTTTGAATAAACGTGAAAGGACCGATCTAGAGCCAGTGCCTCATTTGTCCATTCTGAGCTACTGTAGAAACATAGCTGATTCCAGTGTCTGTAGATATAAAAGGCTCATTCTAAGGTAATAAAAACATAATTTCTGCCATATTCTGTAAATAGACGCCTCTAAATCTTACAAACTGGACCTTTTAATACAAACACACACACAGGTCAGCTAAGTTTATCAAAAAAATGTACCCACATTAGGTGCTGGCAGAGTGCTGTACAGTCTCACTTCACTATCTTTGTCTGCTGGGAGTGGCTGTCAGCCTCAGCACAGGTAGGTGCAGCCTTCACCCAATGACATTTAAGAAGTGGAAGGAAAAGGACAACCAGAAATGGTTTCTTTCAAGTTATTATTATTTCAACATTTTTTCATGCAGCACAGATATTACTGCATTGAGCTTATACATACGTGTAAGACCACTAATGCTTACAACATGCCAGAACAGTCATCTTTGCTCAACACGTCAGTTCCAATGAACATGTGAAATTTAAACTTAAAACACTCCACAGCCTCAGCTGGACATCACATAAACAGTTAGTGTTTTTCAGCTTTTTCAGCTTCATTTAATCTTGTTGTAACACACTTTTTTAATGTTTATTCCACAAAATGATATTTTAGAAGTACAACTTTTTAATTCCTCTCATGGTCTCATTATGAAGTCCATGCTTTTTTATCACAGGCTTCTAAGCAGGCGGTTTTCTTTTTCTGTAATAAACTACATTTCCTCACTTTATCAAATCATGCTGGATAGTTGCATCACCATTGGTAGAGCAAACAAAGTCAGCAGTATGGAAGTTTAATAAACCCTTTTTGACATGATTGGAAGCAACATGTCCACTTCTCACACCAGTGAAAATGCACTAATTCAATAAGAAACTCAGGAGAAGCAAGACATGTGAAAGTTTCTACTGTCCCAGTCTGTTGTGTGCTCCCAGTTTCTTAGTTCTGCAGAACTCGACTAGTATTTATCCCAATACTAACCTCATCCGGGCACGCTAAAGTAAGTCTTGCCATAAACACTACTGCGGTTGAAGGTTGGCTGGCAAACCTCGAAAGTCCCAACACAAGACTTCAGGGTGCACTCGTTCCACTCACTCCAGTTCTGCGGCTGGCCAAACCTACTGGGTGCTGCAAACCCTAAAATCTGGTTGAATGGGTCAGAGAGTGGAGAGAGGAGCCCTGTGTTTTGGAGAGTGTGGTTAATCTGCAGAGCGCAGGTTTGCTTTGGCTGCACTGTGGCAGACTGTAACCGAAGCTTTAACTTGCACGGTTTGACGTTTCTGGTTTCTCTTAAGTCACCCTGTTAAAAGTTGAGTTTTACTTTCTCCTTCTGTCTCTCTCTCCCTCCCTTGCTCTCCCCCAGCTATGGAAACACTCCTCAGCCGAACACTGGCCCTTTTTCCCCCTTTTTTAATACAAAGTCCACTGCAGCTAATTGCCATGCAGCACATGCACGGACTGTAATGTGTGTGCGTGCGTGCATCTGTGTGTTTAACTTCATGTCCGTGTGTGAGAGCGCACATGTCAGTGTCTTGGTGTGTGTGTTCCTTGTGGTGGAGTAGCAGTAATTGTGGGCTGTGCCTGAGGCCCCTGTTAAACCCTTAATAGGAATAGCGGCCGGCTGATTAGGTGTACAAGCGGTCAGTGGGTCGTGGTACATTTCCCTGTTCCTGGCTTGAATCACAGCCCTTTTGCAGGCACCGGTAATTATGGGATGTGAACAAAGGGGGTCCAGTTACTGTGGAAATAAGCCTTTTTTCTGTATTCAACAAGGCTGTGTAGGTAACTTACAATGGCATCGGAAAGTATTCAGATCACGGCTATTTTTTTCACTTTTGTGCCATCAATGCACACATGAAAGTTTTTGCAATTTCTTGTGAACCCTTGAATCTGAAAAAGTAAAATAAAAGTTGATTGAAAAGTAGTAAAAATTGACCCCATCTGTGTCAAATTCAGTTGAGTGGTCATGATTCTGCCAGCTCACGTTAAAGTAGTATTTTGCCCATTCGCCTACGAGCTTAGTATATAAAAGGTCGAACAAAACAATGTTAGTTTATACAAAAATATCCACTGAATCAAACCCAAAGAAGGCTGTAATTTTCATTTCATTTGGTCAGAGGCATTGTATCCTCATTACCCTTTGCTTTTTTTGTTGTTGCTATAACTTGCTATAACTTCCGGCGTCAGAGAGTGAAGATATTTTTTTTTCTTCTATCGTCATTGGTGGTTCTTTAACAATGAAGACAACAACTCCCACTTCTCAGCATCATCAAACTGCATCTTTTAGGATATGCCATACATCATCAGGCAGTGTTTTGCATTCGTACTCCCCCAAAATCTAATCTATCAAGTTTCTCTGTTGTTATCAGCAAGTGTTCAGTGTTTTCAAATTAGAGGAGAATCTGTAACCGATTATACACACACACACACACACACACACACACACACTCACATCAGATTAGGTGGATGGGAGTTCCTCACAATTCCCCATAACATCCTTTCAAGGCATTTTGGCAAAAGAAAGCAAGAACAGGAACCTGTTGTGAAGGGCTGGTGGTGTGCTGCTTATTAATGTCCCCCAGGAGGCTGCTGCAGAGCTGGTTATTAGCTTCCCCAAAGGAGCTGCAACCTGATTTTTGAAAGAGCCCTGTGAGATATGTGCTCAACCAGAACCAAAGGAAGAAAGACAAAGTATAATGTATGCATGTCCAGGGGCCTATATTAAGGGCCCCAGTAAAAACTGATTGAATTGGCTGTTTTACCTTTGTTTAGAAACACCCATTTTCTCCTTCCTGTTCCTTTTTGTTTTCATACATTTTAAAGGCACATTACACCATAAAACACAAACTCGCTCCACACTTGTAGGGACCTTATTTCTCCTACCTTATTTATCTGAATTCTTAAAACCCTAATATCTGTGTATCTCGCCATCAGCCCTACAAATTCAGTTTTGTTCAGGCCCTAATTTCTAGGGTGGATTTTCATATTGAATAATGAGTGTGCTGTCTGTAAAATGGAGTGTTTTTTGGTTCTCCAGCCTCAGACATTTATTATTCAGCTCTGCTTTTTCACAGTGATGGATTTTACATTTGTGATTATTGAACTGTCTTTTTGTACATATGTATGCGTGAATGTTCACAACTGATTGAACGTGTGTGGAAACATTTGTTTTTATCTGAACACTGTCTATATATATTTAAGAATCAGTCATGTCATTGTTGACGAAAGAGGGATAAATTTAGAAGTTAGCTATTTATATTCAAAACATAGACAGACGAAGGCAGAAGTAATGGTGAAAGGAAGCTTGTTTGAGAAGAGAGCAGTACAAATACAGAAAGAGGATTCACTAAGCAGCAAAGAAAAAAACCTTCAAAAGATTTGAGAAAAAAAAAACAGGAAAGTAATGGGTGAGAAACAGAAACATGATGCAGAAATAGGACGCCGTGACTAAGACAGAAAAAGCTTTTATGTCATAAGAGAAAAGCAGGTTGAGGTTAGTTTCTTTATTCATGCATATAGACCACTATAATGAGTTAACAGTAGAGAGGACTGGAAGAACAATGAATGGAAATGCTTAAAAATAAACTGTTGAAGGTTTATGTGTCCTTATGTAATGATTGGTGGTACTGCAGTTTTTCCACTTTGATGTGTGTTATTCAGCGATATGGTGTTGTTTATTAGAGTTTTATTTTATAGACATGAACTGGTCACTAAAAAATGTTTCATTACAAAACATACCAACAAAACTACATCAGAAATTTTAAACTAAAGAAGAAACAAGTGTGTTTAATGCTTGTTAAAAAAAAAGCCTATAAAAAAAACTAGGGTTGCAAAGGGGTGAAAAATTTCTGGTAAATTTCCAGAAACGTTCCATGGGAAGTTAAAATGGAAAAGTGAAAACACTTTACATGGGAAATTATGGACATTTATGGGAATTGGCTGGAAATGAAAAGTAATTTAGTAATTGGGGGTAATCTAGCATCATGATAAGATCGCCTCATAAATGGTCAATTAAATGATGCTAGTTATAGCTTTATTTATTACTTATCAGCTAGCTATGAATACCCTTTCGAATGTGTAGCTTCAATAGTCTTGTGCTCTGGGCTTTAAAGTGTGGTCCAGGTTCTAAAACCTTCAGTTTTGTAAATTCACGTTTATTTCACGTTTAAATTAAATTCCAGTTTCCCAGAATTTTGCAACTCTATAAAGAACTATTTAACTTGAGCTCTTCACTACAATATTTAGCCCTAAAACACACTGAAGTTAGGAAACCAGTGGTGCAGATGGTATTCTTGTGTCACCAGGGTCACACTGTTCCCACAAACATGTGCTCTTAATGTGCAACCCCAGTTAACAAAACCCAACTTGTAATCACCACTTTAATAAGGTCTCATGACTAAAAGAGTAGTCTTTGAACAGGCTTATTAAGATATCAGTAGTATTGATCTGCATGTGTGTGCATACTTGTGTAGATCCTTGATGAGATTCTTTATCTTTTGGCTACTTTTAGCTTGAGTTTGCCAGGTTTCAGGCAGACTGGGGGCAAGATAACATCCCGTCTAGTCTGGAAAATAAAAGGGTCGTTGATCAGTCTTGCAGATGTTAAAAAAAAAAAAAAAAAAAAAAGGAAGTGAGAGATAAATTTAGGTGTCAACACTAATCATTATCTGCGTCTGTGTTTGTGTTTCCCTTGTGCAGTTGGCCAAAAAGATTCGGGAAAAGTTTAACCGCTACCTGGATGTGGTGAACAGGAACAAACAGGTGGTGGAGGCCTCGTACACCGCTCACCTCACCTCTCCACTCACGGCGATCCAGGACTGCTGCTCCATACCTGCATCGATGATGGAGTGAGTAACTTTCTCTTTGACACGTAGAGACACTCTTTTCGCTCCTTCTTTGTTTGTCTCATAACGAAAACCTCTGCAGGAGGTTCATTCTACGTCTGTAAGCCCACCTCCCGCTGTTAACACCTGCACTCCGCTCTCTATACATTGCTTTATGCTTGAACTACACACGCACGCAAATCCCCATCTCTGCTGTGTTTAAACATGTTTTGATAACCAATGGATTACATCACATAATTTACAGCCCTGAGCAGTACTGGCACGCTCTGACAGCATTTGGCAGCATTTTTAAAACTCTACCCTTATTTCAGAACCTATTCAGGCAGTCAGTAGTTGTGCCAGTTGTTGCTGTGCTGCAGTGTAAGTTGACATTAAAATGTTTTATGGCTCTGGGAGCTCAGGAAGGCAGACATGACGTTTTTTGGAAGCCTGGAGATTTGATGGCTGCGTCTGCATCAAGGCGTATTCACTAGATTTTTTTGATTTCATCCTGAAATTTCAGAACTTCTAAACCACTTGCAACACAAGTACCAACGTTATTAATGACAATGTGACACAAAAGTCGATTTCAGCACATTATCTTCATTGTGCTTCTTTTAAATATAGTTCGGGGACCAAAATAAGCCACAGGACTTTGTGAAAAGGTTGCCACACATGATAAAAGTGTTGAGTTGAGTTTAGAATTGTCTCATCCTATATAGACCCAGTTTTTCAGCCAGTCACTAACTCCAGCAGGCAGAACCACAGTTCAAAGCTGAGCTCAGAGAGAGAGAGAGAGCTGCTTTCAGTTCTAATCTACAGAGCAGCAGCTGTCTCTACACCCCCCATCTCTTCCCATTTCTGTCTATCTCCCTCCCCTTTATCAGCCGATGTAACCAGTTATTGCCCTCTGAAGTTTTTCGCACTGCAGACTTCACAGGCCGCAAGGTCACCTGTCTTCTCTTCAGTCGTGCTTAGAGGAGTCTGCCTGGCTCAGGGCCACTGGCCACCTGTAGCCGAGTCATGCACATGCCATACTGTACATACATGCAACAGTTGTTAACACGCAGACATGTTGTGTTTATGCCCTGACGTGTGTTCTAAATTCAGGCCTAAAAACACATAGATTTACAGCTTTGAGAAGATGGTTTGAGGCAGAAATTTCTGAGGAAAAAAAAGATTATATAAGACTCTGATAGGAAGGATGGAATGATGCAGGGGGAGTCACATGGGTGGTGGTGTTGGGTAGGGGGAGGGGGGTGGACATACCAAACTGCAGCTGAGTCTGACAGATCCCTGAACTTCAAAGGATGATCCTTAGGGGAGGAAAGAGGCATGGAGCTTCTCTCGCTTTCATTTTTTTTTGTGTGTTTATGCAGGATCATAAGATTCTTTAAGGAGCAGTATGTAGAATAATTTAGCTCACTCTTCCTGAGCACTGAGCATCAGGGAAGCTAGCCGAGGAACCGAGCGCTGCTTGGGTTAAGTTAGGCTTTGATATGGCTGAACCGAGCGCTGCTTGGGTTAAGTTAGGCTTTGATATGGCTTCTGTATAACTGTAAAAATGATAAGAAATGTAGTTTTTTCAGATTTTTTAGTGATTTTTGCAGATATGTGTATATGTATGTATGTATGTATGTGTCTATGTATGTATGTATGTATGTATGTGTCTATGTATGTATGTATGTGTCTATGTATGTATGTATGTATGTATGTATGTATGTATGTGTGTGTGTATATATATATATATATATATATATATATATATATATGTATGTATGTATGTATGTATGTTAAATGACGCGAGTTCTCCTGCTACTATTTCACACATGGTCCATCTACTCCACTGCTAGCCATGCAGGGAGCGGATATCTCGGTGTGTGATATATTTTGTAATCACAAAATAATAACAGAAAAAATAATATATTTTAGCTCATTCACTCTGAGGACAGTAGGCTAACGTCCAAAACAGTGATGTTCAATATGCCTGATATGCGCTGCGCTCCAGATGATAATTAACAGCTGATCAGCTGTTGCAGAAAAAAAGAAAAGCAAATTGGACCGCAGCTGGTGCGGTTTGTGAAAGGTGCACGCAGAGTATGAGACAGATCAGCTAACTTTGGCGTATTTTAGGCTATATTTATGATAGAATATGATATGGAGGACGAGGAGTGGACCTATCAAAGAAATCCTCTCTGGATGTCTGCAGTTTGCTCAGCGAGCACTGCTCAGTTATGCGCATAACCGATATATCAGTCACATTGTTGCAAGTCAGGCAAAGTCACCCCGACCCGATTGTTTCAGATGTTTCGGTTGATTATGTGGGCATTTTTGGTCACAATAGTTATATGTTGGAACAAAATTGTTCATCATAAATAGTGGTGGGAACATCTCCCCAGCGTCCCATGAAGACGCCCCTGCACACAAATTATTTTCAGATGTTAATTGACAGAGGAGGTGCCGGATCCGATCCAATAGGTTCCGGATCTTGTTCCGGCAGGATCCGGCACAAATTAAGCCCTTTATATGTGTGCTAGCTGATATCTGATATGAAATAACTCCTACCAGTGTCTGTAGATATAAAAGGCTCAACAATTCTTCTTAAACGGAAGAAGTAAATAAAAAAAGGACAGTAAGAGGTTGAACAGGATCTATGCCAGAATCAAGCCAAAACTTCAACTTCCCTGTGGTCCACATCAGAGTGCCCTTCATTAGTCTCAGGCATCAGCTGTTTTCTGGGGGTCTCAGTCAGGTCAGCCAGTTTAGAGGAGGGATCAGGTGGTTCACAGGGTGTCCATGTCTGTTAGCCATCAAGCTAGCAGGCTATCATTTCACAGGGAGGCCACAAAGGGCAATGCTTAGCACCCAGTGGTATGCTTTAATCACTGCTCGCTCCCAGCGACAGGCTGTACCTGAAAATAGCAAATATCTGTGACTGGTAGAGTTCGGTGTGCGCCTGTGTGTTTTGTATGTTTATATTTTTAACATGCAGTGTCCAGGTGTTCGTTTCAACAGTTCCACTGCTATGCGGTTGTAAAAGTGAGAAGTGTGCTTGGGAGCAGCCCAGATGGCATTTAACAGTCTCATTTCACCGCGAGTTCTAGAAGAGATCAGCTGTAAACGGACTGTGCCAGGAAAAATGGTTTTCATATGATGCTGTGTTCTTTTAAAAGGGCAATAAACAACCGTTGCGTCAGAATAGAAGAAGAGAAAGGTAGAAGAGGAAAGGTAGAGGGAAACGAGACATGGCAAGTTGTCCCTAAAGATGGCCGGACCACTCTAGCTGCTTGCAGGCATGCCCACATCGCAGTGTTTGACCAGCATCATGTTAAACCTCAGTGCAAAGTTTGGCGTTTTTCCCATGGGTTGGCCTCAATAGCACCTGTATACTCAAACAAGACTTTGCTGTTATTTGGTCATAAACCAGAGTATTGAAGAAATATGTAGAATTTTGAGGTGATGATGGCACTAGATGAAAAGTGAACACCAGAGATATTACTATTCATCCCGAGGGAAACATAAATGTGTGTTCCAAACCTGATATCCCTCCAGTTGTCCAGATACTGTATTTTACTCAAAGCTACACTAACGGTGCAGCTTCACATAAACTACTATCTCGACATTTTGCAATGTTGTCTGTGACAAATACTGATCCAGCATCATGAATCAGGATTTCCAATGCCATAAGAGTTGCGACTTCTGTATTTGGGATTGATCTTTTGAGAAGGACCAGTGTGTAGGATTTATTGCCATCTAGCAGAGTAGTTGCAACACTTTCCTTTTACCCTCTCCTTCTTAGCATGGTGGAGAAATGATGGTGGCTGAAAAACACTCAAAGAGAAAGGCCCCATCTAAAGCCAGTGTTTAGTTTGTTAGTTTGATATAAAAAGCTAAATCTCATGTAACAAAAACAAAATTCTTATTTTCAGGTGACACTAATACATTAATTAAAACATAATAATGTGTATTATAGACAAATATAAACAAATGTAGCTCCCTAAATCTTACACACTGGACCTTTTAATGGAAAGGTCACGAAAACATAGTTGGAATTTTATTGTTGTCCAATTAGTGTCCAACACAACATAGACGTGGGTCATCTAAAAAGTGATCCAACTCTTAGCACAAAGCAAATATATGATTAATATTCAATGCATTAATTGCAGGTTTTTCAACTAAAATTATTATATGCATGTTGTGTTGCCTAACTTCACTCCAGTGAGCACAGGATGGCTATGCAATATGTAGTAATATCATATCAGGGGTGACACTGCATAATTTCCAGTACCTTTGCTCATAAATTGAACATAAAGATTAAAGACAACATGGTGCTAATACAGGGAGCTCTTGTTGCATCAGAGGAATTCTCACTATCTGAGCTACTGGCAGAGTTACAGTCCACATCAAGAGTATATGTGGCGTCACTGAGCAGCTACTCAGAGTTAAGAGCTTCAGATCAAACTGATGTTCTGGTTGCTAATTCAGCGTGATGATGATACCTTTTGCACATTAGAGATGGAGATGGAAAAATACCAAGCAGGTTGAGGGGGGTTTGTTTAAGTGACCTGAACAGGTGTAAATGTTGGGCCACCATCAGAACTCCTCTCTCTACATGCCTCTGTTAATGTCAAACTCTTCCTCTTTCTTTCTTCAACCGTCTCTTCGTTGTTGCTCCATCCTTGCCTCCCTTAAACTTTTCCCTCCCTTCCTTCCTTCCTTTATTTGTTCATCTGTTTTCTCTTCTTAATATACTCGCACCTTCTTTTTCACCTGCCTTCCAATCCTAAGCAGTGATAAAGTCTTTCGGATGCCACTGTCTGGTTTCCAGTACTTGCATACTCAATCAGACTTTTCATCTGATACCTCAACCAAAATGCATAATCCACTGACTAAAATAAAATAATGTGTGTTTATTTTTACAAATTAAATATAAAGAACATGTTAAAGTACTTTTCAACACATCTGTTAAAGGTCTGATCTACACGACCAAATATTTGGTCACATAATAATAGGTTGTCTTCAACTAAACAGTTCTGTGGTTTAATCTGAATTTTTTTTTTATCTTTTCTTCAGTGTTATTGTCCCTCGGCGCATACAGTTATGCAGTAGGTTCTTTTTCAAATCTAGTGCTTATTAAAGACCAAAGCATAAATGTGAATATTGGTAAGCCAGAGTTGTGACATCATTTCCAGCATGAGTAATGTAGTCATTTTTTCATAATCTATCAAATAAAATAAACTCTTTGAAGTTAACCAATGCTGTAAGAGCTGAATATTTGACAAGTAAACCAAGAGTGAGCAGCTCTACCACAATTCGAGAACAGAACCCTATGATGAGAAAACTGTACACATATGCAGTCTGCAACACATGAAACTCGTCCACAGTCCTTCAAAAGATTGAATTGTCTTTTATTCTTTATCTTTGGTTTGGGTTGGTTGGGCTTTGGTTGCGTGCAGGAAAACTATCCGTGTGGAGTGCAAAAGAGGCAATTAACCAAAATGCAATCTCAGAACCAGTCGGCTATAGTTTGATGACAACCTTTTATTTGCAAGTGTCTTTTAGCTGCATTTATGTGCTGAGATCAGCCAACGTGTCTTTCTCGTCGTTCTCATGTATCAATGTATCTCAAGGCTACACTGGAAGCAACAATAACATAGGCTGTTGCCCCCAGAAGCTAAATCATCGTTTGATGAAGCCGATGGGTTCTCAGACTAATCCAGCAGTAAATTATCAGTTTCTCAGAATGTGATATTTGCCTCAGAGGGCTAGGCAGATGTTTGTCAACATTTTCACAAATCTTTAATAAAATGAGCAATCGTGCCAGTTAAATTGCTATTGAGGTGTGGCAATATAGTGGTTGCTGCTGGCAGAATATTCAACTGTAGCTAATGAGTGGTGGCAGAATAACCTCCGTGATTATGTGATTATTATCATTTTAAGTTTGTGAAGCCTAAAGGCCTCTGACTACAAGCATCACCCTCAGGTCAGCCAGGAGTGAGGGCCCCAATGACAGAAGCCCCTGGGCTCTGGCCCCATTTTCCCAGTCTGTAATCAATCCTAAATGATACCCCCACTCTAGTCCTAGTTGATCCTCCCTTATCCTAGTTAATGCACAGCATAGCAGTGTGAGGGTCTAAATGAAAGAGCGAATAGAAGGGATGCCAAGCATGACATACCGGCAATGGTAACAAGTTCCTTCAATGACGTTATTCCAGCTAAGATTGCATTTCTGTAGGCACTATTTTCACACTTTCATAACTTTCCTGACTGAGTTTTGAATTCATTATGCATAGCTGTACAGACTAATGCAATTCATTGCAGTACCCTTGCAATAAATCCTTGGTTAGTGGAGGTTTCACATTGCATGATTTTGAAAGGTATTACTAATATTTTGTCCACCACCATTAAGAGCAGACACCAAAGAGGATTCTGAAATCCACTCTGCATATTGATATCACAATCAAATCTATTTGGAGTGAGCTTTCTTTAAGCACTCTCCATTCTCCTGCTAGCATGTTGGCTGCTGTACTGCTGCTATTCACTGAGGGATTGCAAACACATTAGAAAGGGTATTACTCTTGACGTCTGAGCTTGCACAACAGCCAGCCGCTTCAAGGTAATTGTACTCACTGGGCTTTTTGAATGCCGTATGATTGCCTCCTCTGTGGATATACGTGGTTCATGCTGCTGGGTACAGCTTAATATAATGGATTTTATAAACAGTGGATGACTGGTAACTGCCGAACACGGCAGGTGCTGCCTTATTTAGAGGTGTCTGTTTCACTCTGTGCCATGAGACGCTGAAGATTTGGATTTCCAAAACTGTTTCTTTCTATTGCAAGACTCCCTGTGCTGCATTGTGTATATTTCAGTTTTCACGGGTTAAACATACGTTAAAAGCAAAAGAACAAATATCAGGTTTCAGTCGAAAATTAAGGAACAGTCAACAAATTTTAGTTTCCCAAGGACGCTCACAGGCCCGTTACTGGTGATGTTGAATTGTCTTCAGGTTTAATTCTAATTACGGCATAGAGAACAATCCCTTTTGGGAGCTATGATAATCAAGCAAGCATTCCTTCAATGCATTATTAATATGCATATTTGGTGGACGAATTATGTAAAGCACTATGCTCTCAGTTTGGAACATTCAGGGTACGAGTTCGGATTTGCACAATTATTCTGTATGTTCTGTAAATCAAATTAAGCTTTATTATTGTTTTCGAGCTTGTGTTTTTTTTTTTGCCCTCATTAAGACGTCTGATCAGCCGCAGCTCTCTCTCTCTCTCTCTCTCTCTCTCTCTCTCTCTCTCTCTCCCCCTCTCCCTCTCTCACATGTTTTTTTGATGTGGAATTCAAAGCGGCTGAAAATGTATTTTTTATCTGGCACACATTTTGCTGAGCGTCGTGCCCACCCCTTCTATGCAAAGTGGGTTGAAGGAGAATGGTAATGACTTTGCCCTTATGGGACTCTAAAGGAGAAGTTCAAACACAGCCTGTACATCACAGCACCTGTCAATCAAACCGGGCCAGTTCCAGGTCTGCAAAGACAGAGGGAAAGCCAGAGAGTGTGTAGCATGTGTGATCGTGTTTACATGTGCATATGTACGTTGCTAAGCTAGTAAGGATCAAAGCACCCAGGCTTGGTGCAGTGCAGAACGGGCTGCTCCTCTGCATACCTCGCCTTTTGTCAGCTCTTAACTCCAGAGATATGCACCAGCCTTTACCACTGACACGCACATGCAAGATGTTTTAAAATAACTCGCTGTTGCTTAACACTAAAACATATTACTGAAAAATGATATGTGTGAAGATGTTTGCAGAAAAACCTGCGTGTTTAAGATGTGCTGATTGCAACACGTGTCTTTTTTTTTCTTCTGTGTGTGTATACTCAAAGACAACACTGCATTACTGAGGCGCATCTTTGTATGACCCATGTATGGGCCAGTCACAGCACCAGCGATATGGTTAAACATAACATTAGTTTATTATGAGCTCATTCAGGTTGCAGATAGAGGGGAGAGTTCCTGATCTCCTTTTTGTGTCCTAACCTTGTGACAAAAACAAACACACGTGGGGGGGCAAAGAGACTGATAATATAAATTGGGAAGATTTGAATCATCAGATTGAGTGGACAGCCCTTCCTACAATCACATTCAGATGTATTCAGGGAACTGGCTATGAGCTCTGTTGGGAGAAAACCAGAATTCAAGCAGTTTTCCATGGAAAATATTATTCACTTGCTATAACTTCTACTTTATTATGAGATCTGGGCAACAGATGATATAGCCACCAATACAATTCAGCTCAAATAAAATAAGCAGCGTCTATTAGTTTCAACAGATGTTTCACGTAATTGGATTCACGTCATGGCTTCACGTAGATTTTTTCGCCATTTGTGTAATTCTTTTCTTTTTTTTTCGTTAAATCATTACTGTGAAGTCAGAGGTATTTGCAAACAACCTGCGAGGTTGGTTTTATTGGATATAAAGCTGTGGAGTAGTAAATCTGTTCAAGGCAGAGCTGCTCCACCAACAAATGAGCCGGACACGCTCTATAAATTTCTTAAATGTTGCTTGTTTGTGTGTCTTTAGGTTTGATGGAAACTTCAATACCAATGTCTCCAAGACCATCTGCTGTGACAGACTTTCCCCCACCGTTAACAGCCGAGCTTTCAACCCTGGACGGGATCTCAACTCAGGTTTGTTAGACACACTTACACATACACACAGACACACACACTGTGATACCAAAATGAGTAACCACGGTACTATACCAGACAAAGTATCACAGTTCCGGGTATTATCGCGATACTGCAGCCGTTTTATTATTGATATTATTATTTTTGTTAACTGCAATGTATTTGTACAAGTTATAAATACTTATTAATTACTAATGTTGTTTGGTGCATGATAAACATAATACTGGTGAAGTAAAAATGAGACTGAAACAAGTCTGAAATGAGTTTGGTTTTTTGAGCAAAATTAGCAAAATCCTAAACATAAGTAGTAAACATTTATAATCATCACTTTAAAAGTTACATACGTTGTTTTTGGTGCCTGTTTGTTTCCCAGATATATTAGTGTGTGTGTGAATGGGTGTATAAGAGGCATTAACTTAAAGAACTTTGTAGAAAGGTGCTTTATTAAGTTCAGTCCATTTCCTTTTATTAGTTTAAGGGGTGGATCTGCCACATCCTATATGGCGGACACGTTAACGTAACGCAGCAACAGACCAACCTGCTCATTGAGGCGTCTATGTATATATGTCTATGTATATCTATGGTGCAACTAACGAAGACGTCGTGGCAGACTCGCCGCTCAGGCCTGGTGCTTCTGCCATGGTGAGTGTGTCGTCTCGTGCCGCGAGACAGAACTTAAGCTTGTTGTTTGTTTTGAAGCAAGTTTCTATCGAAGCGGAGCTGTCTTCATAGAGTTTGTATTTGCCGGCAGAAACACACGAACAGCCAATCAGCTAACAGACAGGTGGACCCAGCCACGGACATCAGGCAAACAGCCAATCAATTCAGCAGCTGTGTAGTTCGGTTGCAGTACTTGATTGCACCAGTAGTATAGTAATCCACGGTAGTACTATCCTGTAGAATTTCTAGTATAATAGGAACCGTAACCATTTGGCACCGCGGGGTACCGTGTATACCGTGGGTATCGTGCAACTCTAACACACACACACCAGATCAAGCAACAAGGATTTGCTATTCTAGCCTACCAACTGACCTGGATTAACAAATAAAACATGGCCATACTTTGGATTTTTCTTTTACTGAAGACTGCATGCTGAATGCTGAATAATTTAACAGCAATTGCCATGGCAACTAGTTTTTAATTAAGAAGCTGTATTATCTTTTATATGCTTCTTATCCTCTGAAATTTTAAAAGCAGAGGACATTGATCTGAGATGGAAATAATTAGCTGTGCATGTCTAACAAGATATTTTTACAATCGTTCCTGTGCTTCCTCACTCACACATTCTTCCCTTTCTTTTTCTGTCTCTCCTGTTTTTTTTCCTACCTTTGATTTCGAAATTATTTTTATAGCCTGAGATCAAATGCGCTCTGCTTGACTTTGAACTATGTCTGCAGTTGTATTCAGGTTGTATATGTTTTTATCATCTTGTTGTTAAGGGCTTTGTCAGTTCTTTCATTTCTGTCCTCACTTTACCTCATATGGAAATCGCATCAGTTGTCACAAAAATAAGGCGTATAAGTCTTCTGTATGGTCCATACATGGAACCCCAACCTCTTGAGTGTTCTTACTCACCCACAATACATTTTCTCAGGCTCCAGATTGAATGAGCACATTGCCATGTAAAACCCACATGCGTCTGCACCACATATGTCGGCCTGCATTTGATTAGGAAGAAAATGGACTGAATTGACTAAAAACCGGACAAAGGCCAACTTTCCCCTGCTGTTTTTTTCTCTTCTGTTGCCATTGCTTGGTTAGTGCTGTGTTCCTTTGGCGTTTGTGACACTTACAGGCTGTGTTTCCCGTAACATTGTCCCACTTTCCTTGCGTCTCTGAAGCCTCCAATTTCAGTCAGACGTTGTAAAATCATTGCCAGTTCCCTTGCAGGAATATGTGATTGTGTGACTGTAAGATCTGAAGCAAATTCTGCCAATTATTATAAGATTTGCATGTAAGGTCATGTAAGTTTTCAAATGCCCCAAATTGTTCTACAAAAATGGTCAAGCGCTGCAGTTTTCTGCTTTAAAAACTGTTTTTACAAGCCAAAATCAAATAAAAATGCAGCTTCAAACTCTTCTACCAGAGGGAAGGACTGTGTTTCCATGTCTTTTTCGGGCAGTGCTTCCCTCCTTGCTAATCAGTGCTCCAACTGAACATCTTCAATTCAGTGACTTAAACATATATATTCCTAATCTAATACTTAAACCTAACCTAATTTGGTTTGCAGAGATTGTTGAGAGCACTAAGGTGACTGAATACAGGGGGAAAAGAAGTTACACAAGCATGCTCAACTATCTGCCCAGCTGACAGTATATATGGAATATGGTTTGAGAGAGAGGGAGCATTGGTTTTAAAACATAAACAGTGAATGAGAGTAAGGGAGTGCCAGTATCGAGAAAGCCGATTAATCAGCGAAATAAAAAGTTATTTTCTGATTGTTTCACAGCAGGTATGTTCAGTGTAAATAGACACCACACCACCACCACCACTACACAACCCTGTGGCCACCTGATTTGGTCTGAATACGGCCTTACTCCTCCATTGCACCTTGGATATTGCAGTTGCGCCCTCTTCCTTCCTTTTTTGAAGGAAACCTCCAACATCATTTGTCATGATCATTTCTGCCGTCCCATTGCTGCCCCACACCCCTGGTATTTTTTTCCAGACATCACAGCCTGCTCCTCTCTTTGCAAGCCATTCATAATGACTGCCATTCATAACACATCACCATCGGCTGGGTTTTATTTTCCTTACAAGCCAGTCACGGCGAGTTCAAGTTACCCCTCCGCCTCCCCTCTCCTCACCCTGTCCCTCACACTCAGCCCTCCTTGACCCCCACGTTCCCAGCGTATTCATTCTCATCCATTTGTCTCAACCCAGTCTAAACAAGCAGCTACAGAGGGGAATGAGGACGGGAGTGGGTGAGGGAGGGAGGGATAATTGAGAGGCAGAGAATGATGAATGAAGAGGAAGAAAGGAGGGGTTTGATCTGATTGAAATGGAGAAATTGTAGCAAGACTGCGTTGTATTCCTTCCATCATCTCTCCTCTCATCTTCCATTTTACTTATTTTGGGAGGACGGGGAAGATGGAAGAGAGATAGTGGATGTGGGAGTCATCAATAGTGATACCAGCAGCTAGGAGTGAAAAGACAGGTAGATGAGATATGACAGGCCTTTTTTTTTTATCTGCAACCTTCCTTCCTGTGCAATTTTATCAATTTCTTTGGTTTAGAGATGTTATGCCACTTTTAATTTCCATTATTCTCTCTGTCCATCTTATCTCCAACCCTCTTGAATGGTTCCGAAAGGTCTATTGTTTTAGGAGCTAAACTGTATGTGCGTGCATGTAGATAAGTTTATATTTTCCAGCTTTTACAACAATTTCAACTCCAAATTGGAACACATTCATGTGTCGACTTGTATTCACCGTTTGGCAATGTGTTTGACAAGCTGGGAAATGAAATGAAAGTGAACCAGAACTCCAGAAATGAATGCAAGTACAAAAGAAAATCCAACTAACAAAATCCTAACTTGTCATGCTACAGAGCTTTTCCTTGATTAGCATAAAGTTGACAGAACTTAAACTAAACTTGACTCAAATAAATTACAACCTCCTACACGTTATAAATCATGTGAGGCTCATTTTGTTGACCATTTTTCTCTGCAGTGGGTAGTGAAAATCATATCTCCCGCCATATTTCATGATAAAAAAAACACACATTTCCTAACTCATTAGCTAACGTTAGTATTCAGCCACTTCATAGCTAACATTGCCTGTTGACAGTTGTTACATGATATGATGGGAAAAACATTACACCAAAATATTTTCCCGTGAGCATAGTGTCATATAACATTACTAACTTAACCAGAACATTTTGGTGGTACGATGAAGATGGTTAACGTTACATTGCGAGCTTTATTACATCCAGTGTGTTTTACCTCAGGGTTAATGATGTAGTATCACGTAACCCTATCGAACAGTAATCTTATCTAGGAAGTGGTTAAATGCTACCATTAGCCGTTATTTAATGTTAGCGAATAGGCTATTACACAGTAGTATGACATTTGAGCTTCCCACCCTGAGTGTGACGTAAGAAGAACATGGGCCACTGTGGAAACTGGATGGATTCCCATGAAATTCATGTTCCCCTCAGAATTTTTAGTGCCATAACATCCAAAACTAAGATGGCCTCTTAGCATGCTAATTTTAGCGTTTAGCCTAAAGCATCGCTGTACTAAGTATGACCTCACAGAGCAGAGCAGACTTATCTACGTAGTCGCACATGATAAAAAAAAAAAAGTTATGCTCTAATGTTTCCATATTTTTTGCTAAATGTATATAGAGCTGATTTATAACTTCCTAGATTCAAGAAGAGTGAGAGTTACCACTGAGCTTTTTAAAGTCGGTCAGAATGAAGATACACTTGTGTGAGTAAATTCTTCAGATATCTTTGCAATATCTCTATCATTCTCTCGTAACATGTGATACTTAAAGCTGAACATACGTGTTTATGTGAGGATGTAGATACAGATGTATCAAAGCGGGTCATTACAAATAGTGAGTGGTATCATTGGATGGGAAATGGGTGTCATTTGGGTCCTATTTCTTGTCTTGTCCATGTGTTTCTGGAGAGATCTAAACATCGGTGGCAGAGTGGAGCACTGTAGCCTGACAGATGTATATAGAGCCCTTCTTCCACTGTCAACACAACTGAGTGTTTCCTGTTTATAGGAGCCTCAGAGATGGATGAAGTGAATGATGTATAATGGTTGACCGTGGTGTGCAAGAACCTGCAGTGTTTAAAAAGTTCTTTGCCAAGTGCATGTAGCCAGAGGTGAATTTTTGATGCTGTTTATAATGTTTGGCAGTTGGTTGATTTTCATCCAGCTTAATTTTTTAAACCTGTTTGTGTATATATTTAATGTGTTTTGGATTTTTGTGTTAGTTGAATATTTCACATCTGATTTTCCACCCCTCTCATAGATTAGAAAAAAAAAGTCTTTGGCCTGTAATATTGAAAGGTTGGAAAAGGGTCAAAAAACGGGATTAACAGGTGATTAATTCAATGTGATCACATGCCAAGAACCACATTTGGTACTATTTAGATCCAGATGACATGCAAGAATGGCAGTTAGCATGTCTGGCAGAGGCCATAGATTTAATTAACAAGATATTTGAAATCCCACCCGGTCCATGGAAACCTCCATGTGAAGAATAACAAATCGTCAGCTAAATGGCAAAATAGTCTGTGAATGCGCACAGCTGCTAATGACCCGCAGAAACCACAATGAATATTTATTAGTAGTAAGAAATTAAACATTGTAATCCCTGACTAAATCAAACCAAACTTCCTCTTAGAACATGTTATGTCGGACTGAATATTATAGATTGATTTCAAGCTAAATACATTTCATAAACTCAGGCGGAAATGTTTTTTTTAAAAGCCCTATAGCTTGGGCATCTTAACTGTTTTAACCTGCTATCTGATTTGCATCCTAACAAGGTTTCTGCTACATTGTCAGTCTATATTTGTCGTGTTCACTTGTTTTGTTTTTCTCTTTAAAGAAAAGAAAACACTTGCTTTATTGTTCATGGTATTTTAATAAAGCCTGCTCTGAAGGCTACGCTCTGTTTCTTCCCCCTCTGTCTCTGTTTTTGCCTGGTAAAGGGACCAAAGTTTCTATTTGTGTCTCTCGAACTCACCCCCACCCCTCTCCCCCTCCATCTCTTTGTGAAAGGCCGTTTTGTGTTGCAGAAAGCGGAAAGGAAGTTGCCGGCTTTGTGATGGGATCTCTGTGAAGATACTGTTGACTCTGTGACCCAGTAAAAGAAAAAAAAAACTGTCTGTTAGTGTTGAGCAAATACTTAGGCTCAGTGTCTCTGCAGAGGTTCTAGTTAAGCTTGTTATTTCAGCTTGCACTGCAGTCACAGTTATGACACACAAATTAACATCTGGTTATCCACATGAAAGAAATGTACTGTATGTTTCAAAAGTAAGTTGAACTGTGAAGCAGTTCGAACTGCTTTTATTCTATGAGAGATGTGAACGGGGGATTTCATTTACATGTGTGTGCTTCATGCCCACTCAGACAGGAATGTGTTCCTCATCATGCCAGAGCTGAATTAGGTGCTAAAAGGCCAGTAACAGAAAACAGTGCAGCCATGTTCATCAGAAGGAAAGCAGACAAGTTAGAAAAGTTTGTGCGCGATAATTTAAAATAATTCAATGTTCCAACACTCTTGTAGCATGAGAACAACCGTAGAGGACCAACACCCCTCTTAAAGGTCCAGTATGTAAGTTTGAGTAGTATTTATTGACAGGAATGGAATATATAATGAATATACTGATTAGTGTATACTCACCTGAAAATAAGAACCATTGTGTTTTTGTTGTCTTATAATGAGCCCCCTTATATCCACAGCGAGGGCGAGTTTTTCTGACATGCTTGGAAGGAGAGGGTGGGATGTGGGAAAGTATTCATTTGGTTGCAATCTGCAGCTTTACCGTTAGGTGCCGCTATACCCTACACACTGGACCTTTCACTGGAAATATGTTAGTGGTTAAATGTTGTAGCTGATCAGACTGATCTAAAAGCGCATCACACCAGTTTTATATCTAAGTAGACCAACAATTGACAGAACCAACTCATGTGTATTTGATTTGTTTTCTGATTCACAATCTAGTTAATCAGACTGTGTTAACTTGACAAACAAACCCAAATTCATTTGTTAGATTTGTTATTTTTAACCATTATAATTGTGTATCAGTATTTTCATTCAGTCACATAGCTCCAAGTACCAGTTCATCACATGTGTGTTTTGGACTGATCTTGTCATGAGTGGTTTTTCTCACCCGGTCTGATTCACACAGGAGTCATAGTTAACGTCTGAACGTGGAAGGTCTCCTTCCTGGAAGAGGTTCTCAGTAACATTAAAGGTTAAATCTAAACAAAGAGATATTCTCAAAAGAACTAAACTCCTTGTTGACTCATATGTTTTACTTTCCGTTCTGACTACTTTTCTTTCCTTCCTTAATCTTTCTCTTCTCCTTTTCCCTCTTCCCCACAGTGTTGGCAGACAACCTGAAGTCCAACCCGGGGATAAAGTGGCAGTACTTCAGCTCAGAGGAGGGCATCTTCACGGTCTTCCCTGCACACAAGTTCCAGTGCAAAGGAAGTTACGAGCACCGCAGCAGGTACAGACATCTCCTTTTGTCTGCTTTTCTTGGAGCTCAAAGTCTGCAAAACGCACACACACACACACACACACACACACACACACATGCACACATATTATACATCACTCACTTTGCAAAGTGCCCTCTCCCTCACCCCTCCTCTCCATCATTCGCTGTGGGTTAGCCCAGAGGGCACATGGATGGCATGCTGCCCTCACACACCCTGACCACACATGCCCTTGGCAGGAATGTGGCTCTTTACCACTAAAGCCTGTTGGAATTTCACACCTCCAGTGTTGTGGGTTTTTTCGTGTGGCCACAGCTGAAAGACATCTCTTCCTCTCTTTTCTTTCGATATTCTTTTGTCTCCCCCGGTGCATTTTTTCAGGGAGATTTTATTCCCCTTTGCCGTTCAAGTCAGTGAGCTGGCATGCAGCCATGAGAGAAATGACATTTCTTGGCTTGCTTCAAGTGTGAATGAGGCTTTGTGAGTCCATCACGCCCCTTCTCCAGCCTGTGTGTCCTTGTCCAGCAGACCACACACATGCAGGCGCTGACCCCCCTACCCTCTACACCCTTCTGTACCCCACCAAGCTGATAATACACATACATTAACACATACACCAAATATTTTAGTCCTACTATGCCAACAGCAGGCAGACAATGTGCACATAGTCTTCTTCTTTGACTGAAGATCCATGATAGAGTCATGTGTTTTTCTTTTTTGTGAGGATTTTAATACTTTAGAAGGGAGTTAATTAAGTTGCTATAGTTTTTTTTATGTCGCCATGATCTTTTAAGGCACATAAGCACTAACTTTTGACACCTAAAGTCTTCCCACTGTGGGTTCTAGGTAGTCATGCACACATGGTTTTGGATAAGTAACTTAGCAACAATGGAGTGAAATGCAGAAGGTGCTGAACATCCACCAAAAATAACAGCATTATGATGAAAACTGTAGCTGATTGCAAACTGGACAAGAACAGGAAAATCTGACAAAAGCCACAAAAGACGAGGGCGGGGGAGAGGGTACAAGAGAAGGACAAAGTTTTGTTAGCACAAAGCACTTGCGGAGTCACGGTGCTACTTTTGGAAAGCTCATGGAAAAAGTACATTCTGTAATTCCATAGTTATTGCTGTTAAATCTGATGTCTCCCTGTTTATTTTAGCATTTATTGTCACTCTTACAGTATGTGTTCATCTGTTTATTTTAGCATTTATTGTCACTCTTACAGTATGTGTTCATACTGTCTTTGGTGTCTGATCTATACATGCATGTTTGTGTGTGTTTTCAGGCCTGTGTATGTGTCTGCGGTGCGTCCCCAGTCCAAACACATCGTTGTGATGGTGGACCACGGAGCATCTGTAACCGACACTCAGCTTCAGATCGCCAGGGACTCTGCACTGGTCATCCTAAACGCCATAGATGAACATGACAAGGTTAGTGAAAGGGAATAGGTGAAGATCTGGACCTGCTTTACATACTCAGCACATGGACAATTCCACATAGTCCAGAGATTTATGAATTCTGAGGAATACTGTAAAATCCCAGTATGTCATCTCAAGCTGTCAGTTGTGAAAATGGATCACGCAACATGATAATGATGCCAAACATTCCAGCAAAACAACTAAGTAATGGCTGAGTGAGAAGAAAATTTATGTTTTGGATTGGCCCAGTTAAAGTCTGGACCTGAATCCAGTCATAATGCTTTGGCACGACCTGTAAGCAGGCAGTTCATGCCAGATGGCCATCCAACCTTGGCAAAAATCCATCAAGGCAGATGTGACAGACTGATCAGTTTTTTAAAACTCATATTTAGGTTTACAGAAAACCAAGTGACACTCCAACTAACTTTGTTTTCATTTAATCTCATTGTCACTCTTCTTCAGATCTCCATTCTGTCAGTGGCAGAGACGGTTCGCTCCTGTTCTCTGGACCAGTGCTATAAGAGTCTGCTCTCTCCGGCCACCAGTGAGACCAAAAGGAAGATGAGCACTTTCATCTCCAACATCAAGGCCTCTGATGGAGCCACACAGCACGCAGCGGGCTTCCAGAAGGCCTTCCAGCTGCTCCGAAACACCAGCAGTCTCTGCAAACAGAGCACCAGTAAGAAAACAACACTGTAAAACTGTGGTCGCACTGCGTATCAGGAATGTGTGTGCTGCCTCAGTGATCAATGCCAGCTCTTCTTTTATGGACATGTTTTTACAACATAATTAAGCCTCTTTTTTTTATTTATTTATTTGATATTAATTGATCTGATGTGTCTGTCTTCTATCAGCCACAGACATGGTGATCATCTACCTGTCGTCTGGTATCACGTCTCGAGAGTCATCGGAGCAGGAGAAGAGAGCGACGCTCAGTGTGGTCAGAGAGGAGAACCGGCACCTCAACAACTCGGTCATGATCCTCACCTACGCTCTCATGAATGGTAGGTCACTCGTATTTAACTCGTATGAATGTTATGCTGAAAATATGACTATTTAAATACCATTATCACCCCATTTTCAGTTTTCAACAACAATCTAATACATTTGTTTTTGAAAAATAAGATCCAAACAAAAACAACTTGCACTTAAACTAAGAGTGAGGCCAGCACTTAACTTCTGAACCTTATGTTTATGTTGTTACATTGTGTATATTTTGGATTTTGTGGATATCTGATACTCTTTCCTGCTTTGCCCTGCCACCACTGCATAACGATCTCCCTCAGGATAAATAAATCTCTATCTTATCTTATCTAAAATACACTGAATGAAGACTTGTAGCCTTTTAGGTTATCTCACATGACACAACACTTAGTTGTATAAATAGTTTTACTTCACTTGAGTGTTTAAAACAGAAGCCCAGCTCTCCATCTTAATGTTGATTTATTTATTTTAGTCCTAATTTGCACATATCTGCAGCTTCATTGTCTTTTGGCTCTGCTGGGAGCTGTAGATATATTTTCTCTATGTTCTTGGGTATAATGTGCTCAGGAAAAGACTAAAGGTTAGAGAGGTGCTCAGAAACCTCAAAGGCTTTTTTTTCCTCCTGTGCGTGTGTATGTGTTGTTGTGCTGTGTATGATTCCTTTTCCTCTTTTATTGTCCTTGTCCATCCATCTGCCTCCTCTAATTCCAGCCTCTCTCTCTCTTTTTCTCTCTCTCTCTCTCTCTCTGCAACACACACTCACGTCTGCTGCGCATGCATTAGTCCACCATTAATACAAATTGTTTTTGCAACTGAGAATGGAAATGAGGTACATCTAAGAGAGGAGAGAGTGAGACTTCAAAGGCTGTACTGCTCACTCTGTGTGTGACTGACAGAGGACCTTGGCTGTTTAAAGAGCTCCATGATGAAAAGGATGCAGAAATCTACCGTCCTCTGAGTTTATTAGCATTGCATATCCAAAAAAACATTTGTTTTGTTGCCGATGCTGTTGCACACAGCTGAAAGGCCCACTGTGTCTGTGTGTGTCTGTGTGTGTATATGTCTTATTTCCTGCATCCCCTGCCAAATGTGAAGTGCTGATTGTTCAAGGAGATCAGCAGTCCCTTGGCAGTATAATGTACTGTGTGTGTGTGTGTGTGTGTGTGTGTGTGTGTGTGTGTGTGTGTGTGTGTGTGTTGATGAGATGCACACCTCTCAACAAAACAGTGTATGGTAGCCTGAATAAACTGCTCTCCTGTCAGCTGCAGTGTGTTTACAATTTCCCAGAGCTCAGAATGATGTTTTCCAATAGTTTTACATGACAGTGACCAAAATATTATATTTATAATCACCTGAAATGGAGAAACTTTGCTCGGAGCAGCAAATGTTTGCTGTGTTTTTGTTGGATGAATGGCTGAAACAATCGATTCATCTTTTGTTGATCATCATCATGATTCATCGGATGTTTATTCAGTTTAAAACTTTCTTGCAATCAACTTATCGACAAAATGTTTCAACATGTTGTGATTGTATTGATGTGATCTGGTTGTAGGCCCATTCATCATAGATATTTTAACGCAGACAGTTGCATTGGATTACATTTCTTTTTGATTCACTAACCTGTATCAACACCTTGTTGATCACTAGTGGTGCTATTGCAGCCATGTTCATGTCTTGTTTATATCTGTTTGTACACAGTAAAAGCTGAGGGAGAAGAATAATAGTAGCTGGTGTAATCATGGATCTTAATCAGGGGTTGTCATGAAGGAAATTGCCTGCTGTATTTTCGTGTTCAAATGGTTCTGTGTCACTCTGCGATCATTGTCAAACCTAAGGGAGGTTCAACTCTCTGTTTCCTTGGCTGTCCACACAGAGCAGCTGGGCTGATAAGAACTCAAGCTGCCCAGTTCCACTTTGTTAAAAAAAAAAACAAGGTCAAGATAAATCAGACAGAGTGACTGTCTGCTCCGTAGATTGAGTTGTATATGACCATGAGTGCAGTCCAGTGTAATTCAGGATATAGCTTAGGCTCCAACTAGAATTCGAACTAGATATTTTTTACATACCTGCCTTTATCTCCTCTATATCCTCACAAATAACTCTCAAAATCTCAGTGTCCTGCTGGGAAATGTTCCCGGGTTCCCAGCCACCACAATGCAGGAACATATTAAAAATCATCCTTCAAAGACACATATGGTACATTTTAGTGAGAAACACTAACTGTGTTTATTTGCATGAAAACTTCTCAGAGTGTCTTTTTAAGAGGTAGATTTTCCAGGATCGTCACACATCCCACAAAGAAGAAAAGAAATCGATACTTCCTCATAAATCAAAGTGAACAGGAATCTGTGCTGTCAGCAAAGTTTCTCCTTTGTGTTGGTTTGACATTGCCACCCATGACGACATTGCCTCCCATCAGTCGCCCAGCATGATGATCAGCAGAGCAGGGCCTTGGCATTAAAAAGGGATTCAGTTTTAATCCAGTCAATGATTGGATACTGGCAGACATTCTGTGCTCTATCCTTCCCAAAAGGTTGTGGGATGCCAAATGTTCCAGGTGACAGCTGCAGAGCCAGGGTTATCCATTCTCCTCTAATGACCTTATGAGGTTTGGAAAGATGGAGTCTGAACTGTGCATTAATGTCTCAGCTGCATATTTTCTTTAAAGTGATGAAGGATTTATTCATGTTGTGATCTCTGAGCTTCGCAGTTGACAACTGTGTTTGGCTGATGTATGGGATTGTACGGCTAAAGCTTAGAGATCATGACGCAGGATCACATGTCAGGGCCTGCATGTATGAAATATCTCTGCTGGCAATGCCAAGAAAGTCTGAGAAATCTGTGTGGCAATGTGTCGTATGTACTTTGATTAATGATGCAGTCAAACGCGAGCGTCTTGCAGCTTAACTACGTGAACTACATGAGGTTAAATACATCTCTCATCTCCCAAGATTCTTGATGAATTCAGCCTGTTAGGTGGCAGATTTCTTCTTTTTCCAGCTCCTTGAAGGAATTGTTTTTTACAGCTCTAGGGGAAAGAGCACAGTGGGTTGCCTTTTATAATAGGAATTTGAGTCATGAGCTGTTTACTCTTTTACCTCCGTTCAACCACTCCCATCCCTTTTCATTTGCACAGTTACCCTGTTCAATAGGCCTTTAGCCATGCCGTCAGTTGGCTGGATTTGTTGTTAATATATCCCTCCTTGATTAAATCAAACAAATTCCATCATCCGCCCTCTCCATATCCTAAACTCATTCTTTGTCCCATTTCCTCCTCCTTCAGAGGGAGTAACAGGCCTGAAAGAGCTGGCTTTCTTGCGGGATCTTGCGGAGCAGAATTCGGTGAAATACGGCGTCGACCGAATATACGACCGAGACCGCTCCTCTGTGGCGGCGGTGGCGTCTGGATCAGCAGGAGCTTCCATGATGCCGGTGGTGAAGGGAAGCATGATGGTACTAAACCAGCTGAGCAACCTGGAGACGACAGTGGGCCGATTCTACATTAATCTGCCCAATCGCATGATCGACCTGGCCCGCTTCAGCCTGCCATACGCTGACCCCATGGGAGATGGTAAGTGGTTTAGTGTGCTGGACAAATATAAAGTTACATTTGGATGTTTGGCTCAAACAGCAAAGGTTCTGACCCCAAACACGTTCAGATCAATTGAATAAAATGGAACTCAAAGATTGGCTCAGGAAATACTTGCTTCACTTTCTTGCCAAGATTTAGATGAGAGGATCGACACCACTCTCATAGAAGCATAATACAAACCAGAACCAGCAGACAATTAGCTCAGTTTAGCACGAAGACTAGAAGCAGGGAGCAATGAGTAGTAAAACTAACAAGTTGTGGCTACATGCTGGGACATTGTTTTGCCTGGGCCAGTGATTTTCCAGGGGAGACAAAGTAAACAAGGAAAAACATTATAATTAATGAGCTTTGAATGTACTGGTAGGCTGATTTCTTTACGTTTGGACTGCTTTATGCTAAGCTAATTGCCTGCTAGCTGTAGATAATATGACTATGTTTGTACTGATCTCCTCATTTCATTCTCTGCAAGTATGTAATTAAGCATATATCCCAAAATATCAAAGTATTCCTTCAATAAACACTTTTACTGAAGCCAGATAGGACAGATGAATGTGTATTCTGCACAGAGATCAATGACACGAGCTCAGAAAACCCGAGATGTTGCATGAACTGAACGCTGAACAGAATTCTTGTTCTTCTTTCCCCAGGCTTTATTATGACCGTGAGCCGACCGTGTTATTTTGGAAACCTGCTCCTGGGCGTGGTCGGGGTGGATGTGAACCTGGCCTACATCTTGGAGGATGTCACCTACTACCAAGACTCACTGGCCTCATACACATTCCTCATTGACAACAAAGGTGAGTCACGTCCAGACAGGCGAGGTGGTAGCGAACGACTCAGTGCAACTATTTTTGTTGGGCTCCTGAGTTTCCTCACACATGCTCGCTCCTCATTTTTCATCACAGAAGAATTAGCAGAGCTGTCTACCGCAGTGCAGGAAATGGTGCCTTTTCCGGCTCGTGGTCAGCCGCATGAACAGTGTTTGCAGGTGTACAGCCAAATAAGGCTTTAAATCACGACAGCCTGGTCTCTCAATAAACTTTTCTCCATGTATAGTAATAAAACGTCTGCTGGGGAAGACAACAACCCAGCGGAACAAATCAGGCACTCGTTGCCTCTTTCTTAGATTTCTAAGCCAGAAACAAAACAAGCAACAATCAGGAAAAATCATGCTATGACCTGCAGGTTCAACACACTCCAGTGGTCTACAAAACATTCCTGTGCGTACTCAGGGTATCAATCTTTATTAGTCACGGCCTTAGAGAAACACTCAGAATGGTCGGAAGAAAGTGTATTTTGGAGTTCTTGTTTCATATACAAGTGGAATTACACTTTATTTTGTCTGTCTCAACTTCCTCCATGGCCATTATCCCTTATTAGACCTAATTGACGTCTTCTTGGTAGCACTGGCACTTCTTTGGCATTTCATTCTCTGTTGAGCCATGCCTCAGTGCGTTGCCACGGCGCAGGGCGGTAGAGCTCATGTCCGGTTTTGGTTTGTTTTGGCCTCAGCTGAGGGGGTCTTGACTTTAACCACTAGTGTTGTACAGCAGGTAAGTTGTGCTCCACAGGCCTGGAAAGCAGTTACATTAATGGACGGGGAATTGCTAGAGGGCACTGCAGCTACAGATTGGTAGCAATGTGCTATTGGTATTGCTTATCCTCCTGCCAACCTAATAAGACAGTACTTACAGGTTCTCACATTCACGTATGCAGATGAGGGGAGAGTATCTCCTGGCTCATATGTGCCCCAGCTGTCGTTCAGATCTGTCTCGCTTCTGAAAGCTCACTGTATCCATCGCTACCAAGTCCCAACACAGAGGAGAGTGTCAAGCCTTTTGGGGAAAAATAAAGCCTAAAGGGAAATTAAACTAGACTTAAAAGTTGAAAAGTACACAGCAGGGAGGGCAGGTATATCTAACATGACTGGCAACAAACACCGTAATAATCAAACTTGATTTATGTATGTTTTGGGAAGGCAGTGCCATGCTAATATGAGGCAAGAGGTGATGATTGTAACAAGCTGGAACAAGATGAGGTTGAAATGAAAGGTTGCATGACGTGAAGAGGAGAGAGGAAATATTTTGGAGGGTGGGACGGAGGAGAGGTGAAGTATAGTGGAGCAAAACATGGACACACAGACATCTACTCACCTGGATGGTTTAAAGAAGTGTTCGTCTTTATTATTGCAGGTGAATTTTTGCAGCTGTGCGTGTTTTGCTCCTTGGTGGTCAATGAGTCTCTTTTTGTACCCTCTGAAATGTTTGTTATTCTAATAAATATGCCATCAAATTATAGCTTATTACTGCTCTGTGCATATTAGTGCAGCAACTCTGAAAATATTGACAAATGAGTCCCATTAAAGTTATTAGCTGGCATTCAAATTGCCTGCTGCCAATTAGAGTGTAGGTAAATATGATTAAATAAATATGCCACTAACAAGAGGCTTCCGGACCTGGAACACCTTCTCAGTGTAAGAAAAAAAAAATACACATGATTTGGCTTGTTTGTTTCTTCCAAAACAGATGATGTATCCTTCTTTTTGCCTCTCCCCAAATGATCACTGCTGCTGTTAAGAGCTGTGTTTATCACAGCACTACACTCCTTTGCACCACCGGAGTACTGTTTGATACCGAGCTTCTTTAGATGTTGTTGACTCTCTCACTGGAATTTAAGATTTTGGATAGAGAGCAGCATTAAAATAAGTATGATAAGAAGTATGATGCCAACCACCCTCAGATGTTTTGTTTTTTTACGAGACTACAAGCAGAAACTTAATGTATCCAGTGAGACAAACAGCCACAAATTAGTCATTCTACACTGCAAACTATCAGCAGACAGGAGGTTTGTGTTTTCCTAACTTTGAAATATATTTTCTTTCCTTCGTGCTTTTGGCTTTTGCTAAAAATAGGTTGATAAAGAGGTGGTCGTACCTTGGCTAGACTTGTTGTTTGGCTAACTTTGTTTGGAGCAGTTTTTTTGCACATTCAGTTAATTTATGGAAGCAAGCTGCCAGAACTGGTCGACGAAGACATAAAGTGGCATTTAAACGAACCCATATCTATACATTTTCTGTAACTGCCTTATCCTCATCAAGGCTGCGAAGTGCTGGAGCCGAACCATGGCGTTGGGAGGTGGGGTTACACACTGGACAAGTCGCCAGTTCATAAAGACAAACAACCATTTACGCTCACATTCACGCCTAAAGGCAATTTACAGTCACCAATTAACCTGCATGTCTTTGGACTGTGGGAGGAAGCCAGAGTAGAGAGAACCCACACAGACACAGGGAGAAGATGCCAGCTCCGTACAGCCCCAGCCGAGGTTATGGTGCTGATTCCTTGTTGCATTTCATGCCTGTTAATGACTGCATCTTACTTGTGTGGACACTACAAGACAAACCGATGGCACCTGTATGTTCTATTACTTTATAAAATGTTGATTTAAAAGACTTTATGGAATAAAAACGGTCGCTTATAGTTGTTTTAATGTTACATTCAGATCGAGTTTTGCTCTGTGTATGTTGTTTTGTTATGAGCACTTACTAACACTGTTTGACTTTTCAGGATACACCCTGATGCATCCGTCACTGACACGGCCCTACCTGATGACAGAGCCTCCCCTGCACACTGACATCATCCACTACGAGAATATCCCAGGATTCCATGCTGCCCGACAGAACATCCTCAGGTGAGAAAGGATAGAGAACATTTAAACATGTTCATCATTGAAAACCAGATTTCTTCCAGTCACAGCATATATTATGTGTATTTTGCATTGTTTAATGCTGTGTGTTTCTTGCAGCCTCCCTCTGGGCAGTCAGGTCATCACTGTGCCAGTTAACTCCTCTCTGTCCTGGCACACCAACCGACTCAGAGACAATAGCAAAGATGCATACAACGTCAGCTACGCCTGGAAACTGGTAGGTGTCTTTATAAACTTTCACAGTCAGCCTTCAGCCTAGTTTAAACCTCTAACCCTTTGATCACTATGTTAAACTTGTAGACAGAGAAATAACAAATGAAGTTTGATCCAGTCTTAAATACACACACAGCAAAAGGATCAGATATTTAAAGCAGAAGAAGGATTTGCACAGTCAGAGCCGAGACAGTTGATGAGCTCTGGGTTTGGTCCAGTGAGCCATTGTCGTGGTGGGAGAGCTATCATAAACTTTCTCTCCATCTCTTCCATTTCTGTCTTCAGCTCTTTATCATTACTGTACCGCTGTCTAAAAACAGGATAGAGATTCGTACTCCCAGCCTTTATGTCTCCACCAAACCTCCACCACCTTAAATTAGTCAGTGAAATAAAAACCAAGCGCTCCCACACCCAGAAACTGTCTGCCCCTCGAATCTGCTTTTCCTCTCAGGCCCAGAAGTGTCATGTTTTAGGAACAAATGGCAACAGAACAGCAATAACATCACACCATATTGAGTCTTTTTGCTTTCTGACATTTAGATTCTTGGCAGGAGCAAAAATATCACACTTAATTCAGGCATTTCACTTTTTGCCTGTTTTAAAAGCTTTTGACATTTTGTTTTTTTCCACCCAGGCTCTAGACTTCAATCACGTCACCTTTGCCATGAATTTGGCAGCTGACTTTTTTTAAAATGAAAAGTGGTAAATTGCTAGAAAGAAAATCGAACTAAGGAGTGTATCATTTCCCACACCATGCCTTTTTGTGGATCCAAATAACACCAAGGGGCTCCTTGATCTGTTTATCAGATTGTTCATTTTTGTGCTTGTTAAGACAAAAAGGTGTCATGATAAGCTCCTGGGTCTTTCTGAAAGCTGTTTGACACTTTGCATGATTAAGCAATAAAGATCTTTTTGGACCAGACCAGTCCTGCATGGTTCATTTAGAATCAGTGGTGTGAAAGCAGCTATTGAGCCAGACTCATTTATCTTCTCTGGAAGCTGCCTGCAGCTCATGAAACACTAACACTGAACAAGAGAGCTGATAGGGGTTTGTGCGTGTGCGTGTGCACTTGTGTGTGTGTTTATCTTTCTTAGCCGCCCTCTTCCCATTCTGCAGCATTTCATGAAAAATAATAAATTGAGCCCTAGTATCCTAAGTATTGGCAGGCACAGCCTGATACAGTTTATTCTTCAATGGCATAGAGCTCCATCGTTCATGGTTCATGTTTCAAAACCTTTTAAAAACACATCAAGGAGCCACACTGTTGCATTGGGTGACTTCATTACAATGAGCATGGGCATCTGCTGCTGGAAATACTCACTAGAGCACCGAATATGTATTAATGCTTTCCTCTCCTTCCTGCCATAGACCCATTTTTGTCTTATTTAAGAGGGGGTCAGAGGATCTTCAGTGGGAGATAGGGGCCAACAGTACACACCACATACATGTCCTGAAAGCTGGACCGTAGATTAATTTGAGATGTAGAAGTTTTTATAGTCAGTCAGTGAATAATAAACATTGTGTTTTGTTTAGGCGTTTATTCTGATATTGAAAATTTGTGAGTAAGTGTATAACGGTTAGAACATTATTGGATTGGATGGGGAGCACTTCTGTTTGCTCAAAAACCCCCTATTGTCACCATACCCTGGAAAGTCATATATCCTCTGAATGCCCTCGGTCTCTAGTTTGTGGTTGTGAAGTTTCATCAGGCTGTGATTATCCTAGACCTCTAGTTCTCAAACAGTATATGCACCATTGGTGGTACGTGACCTCCCTCGAGTGGTATGTGGAGGAATCTCCACCATATCTCATTATCAAAACATTTTGAATAAAAAGTTTATCATCACTAGAATTTGAAATAAGTTTAGCATTTCCTCCAATATTTTGGTTCAATATCAGACTGCTGCAGAGGTTTTCCCTCACTAAAATTTAACTTTGGAATATAATTTAGCTTTTTCCCGACAAGATAGCATGATACGGTTTGTACCAATAAATGCCTTAGGCCTGCTACAGTCTCTGAAAAACAGTTTTAGCAGCCAAGAATGTTGGTGTCCCCATGGAGTGGGAGAGGTTAATCCGTGGCTGAAAATAGTTGCTGCTAACAAAAACACTGAATATGATCTGCCTTGTTCTACACTCCTGCCTTGTCTTCTAGGTCCAGGACACGTCGTTCATCCTGTGCATCGTGTACGTGCAGCCAGAGATCCCAGTTAAGCAGCTGAAGAACCTGAACACAGCTCCCAGCTCCAAGCTACTATACCATCGTTTAGACCTGCTGGGTCAGCCCAGCTCCTGCCTGCACTTCAAACAGCTTGCCACAGTTGGTGAGAAAAGCACCAAATCCACAGCTCTGCACTAACATATAATAACCTGGAGTAATAAATGAATCTACAAACTTTATTTTTATCCATAGTCAGCTCTAAAAAAATTTGATTAGCATCTCTAACTGTCCTTTTCTGTCTCTTTTCTCAGAGTCCCCCACAGTGATGTTGGCAGCCGGTAGTTTCTCCTCTCCCTATGAGCACCTCAGTCAGCCAGAAACAAAGCGCATGGTGGAGCACTACACTGCCTACCTGAGTGATAACACCAGGCTTATAGCCAACCCAGGCCTGAAGGTATGCGGGCATGAGAACACACATGGAACTGAAGGCTGAGACCAGCCTGTAGGCACACGCAGGGTTAATGTTGTTTACCTGACAAACACGTGGCGTGTCGCCAGCTCTGCAGTCAGGTACAGACATGTACACGAATATTCATATTTTAACGGGTCCCAAGATAGTTAAAGTGTTTAGAAGTGCTTGTTAAATGCAACTTGAATGCTAATTCTGACAATATCTTGCTTGAGGCTGCTCACCTTCCAGTTAAAAATCACAGATTTTAAATGAAGCTCTGCATCTTTAAGAAGGGGACAAACCCCCATGTGGTTCTGGCAGCCTGTGTGCATTCCTGTCTTGAGGGGAGTAGGGGGTTAGAGTTTGAACTCTAAGCCCCAGTCCCAGCTCTGATTCCCAGGCTAGTCTTAAAGCCCCCCTCCAGTAACCTCATCACCCCTTTCAAACTTTGAGGCTTCTCTGAAAATGGCACTAAAGATGTGAATTTTCAGGGTGTTTTTCAGGGCTTTAGAGTCGCATTTATTCCTCAATGCTGGTTCTCAGAGCCCTGCTATTTGTAATTTTTTGATTAAACATGCACAGCAGGTTGTAAAAAAAAAAAAGTGTCACTATCTTTAGCAGCAATTCAGTGTAATCATTTCATATCAAGGTGTGTTTGAACTGGAGTATTTTGTTTGAGGGTTGACTGGAGGCAAACTTGGCAAAAGCTTTTGCCAACTTTCATTTCAGGCCAACACCTGATTAAGCCTTACTTTTCTACTCCATCCTCAACTTTTTCTCCCCTCCGTGTTTACCTCCTCCTTCCTTCACTACCTCTTTTCAACTTCACCTTCCCTCTCCTCTCTTGTGTCTCCCTGCATCCCTTCCTCCTCTCCCCTCTGCAGTCCTCTGTCAGGAACGAGGTTATGGCGACCAGTCACGTCACGGATGAGTGGATGACACTAATGGAAATGAGTAGCCTCAACTGCTACATTGTGCGCCGTTACATAGCAACGCCCAGTGGGGTGCTCCGGATTTACCCTGGATCACTGATGGACAAAGCCTTCGACCCGACCCGCAGACAATGGTGAGGCTTACTTTGATGGCTGTGTGTGTGTGTGTGTGTGTGTGTGTGTGTGTGTGTGTGTGTGTGTGTACATGTGTTTTGGGAGAGCAAGAGGAGGCATGAGATAGTGTTGGGTAGGTAGGAGTTAAAAGAAAATCAAAGCAAAACTGCAGGCGTTGTTGTTTGTGCTTGGAATGGTCACCACCCATTACTGAGTTGAATTAAGATTTTCTCATGAAAAGCTGAGTTTAATGAGTTGTCAAATAATGGAATGCAAAACATTCTTTCTCACTTTTTTGTGAAGTTAAATTAAAGTAATATTCTATTGAGAGATTTAAGTTCTTAGTCATATTATTCTGCAAAGTTTTGTTTGTTTCTCCTAGTTAGGATGATTATCAGCACATTGTGTAGAGCTTCATGACTGCACCAAGCTTGTCTGTGATTTCCCTTTTTAAAGATTACATTCATAGAACTTTTTACAGTTCAGTCCATGAGTATGTTTTACAAATGTCAGTTTTACATTTTTTTTTTACTCCTTTATTGAAACAATTGTGTACTGTTATGTTCATTTTCTTGATTAATTACTAATTATATACTCAATATTTCTTAGAATCAATTAGAATGAATTGATAGTTGTTTGGTGTAGGCTCAATGTGATATCCTCAAATGCCCAGCGATATTCAGTTTGCTCTCAAAGGACTAAACAAAGCAGAAAATATTCACAGCTGAGAAATGTTTTTTCTTAAATAAATGAATCAAAATAATTTATTGCCTACTTTATGCCAACTAATTGATGAATCAACTAATGGTTGCAGCTCTAACAGAGAGAAATAAACCAGATAATGTGCATATACAGGTTGTGGATACAGACATACAAACATATGTTAGGTGCAGAAGAATGATAAAATAAACATATTAATAAGTGTAAACCTTAAAAAGCTAACAGCTTTGTGTTGGTACATTCACTATAGATAAAATCCATCCATCCATTATCCACTAATGGATGGATAAAACCTGTAAAAACATCTTAAAAGATATATTTTTTAGCCAGGAAAAAATTAAATCATAATAATAATAATAATAACCCTCTGTCTGTGTGATGTGTTGTGTAGGTATCAGCATGCTGTGGCTAACCCAGGCCTCATCACCTTCACGGGACCGTACCTCGATGTGGGCGGGGCAGGCTACGTTGTCACCATCAGCCACACCATCCATGCCTCCAGGTAAGATGGTGTATTTTTACAACGGTAAAACCCTCTGCTCTCATATTGTAATTTTAATCTGAGAGGTAATCAAGTCAAGTCATTCGGCTAAATAATGATCTGCTTAATAAAATTACTTGTGAAAGTGAAATTAACATAATCTCATAACTCACTCACCCACTGTTGCTCAGTTCAGTACACAGGAGTTTTGCTGCTATAGACTCTCATGTGACCAGTAGTTTACAGTGGCTGATGTTCGTTAAAGCAAACTTGGATAGATAATGACATCACCGAGCCACTTCACTGACTTTATCTTCTGAGGCACATATTTACATTCCAGTGGTTTTATCGGAAAAGTAAAACAAGAAGTTAACACACCAGGAGACACATTTCTTGAATGTGGTTCAGAGATAATGTTTTTAAGTGGCACAAGGGAATCTTGGACTATAAAGAAATAATGTATGTCATGAACATGTTTAGCTATCCACTAGCTTCTCAGCACCAGAAGTGTTTGTGCTGGGATGTGTAAATATGGAAGTTGCCATATCAACTTAAAAGGTGATCATGTCATGTTGTTCCCCCACATGGCCAGAACAATAGGTCTTTCAGGTTTCAGCATTTCATGACTGACACATTTATATGAAGCTTTATACCTTGGCAATAAAAATGATCAGCTCCCTGCAGATATTCTTCATCAACAGATTCACTCTTGTTGAGTCAAGACATTTCTAAGACTATTCAGGCTCTCAGGAGAAGACATTGTCTCTGAAGAGAGGAGATCATCTGAAGGAGGCTAAAGGAAACCATTGACCCTTTTTTTTCTTTGCTTCAGGGCTGTGTAGTGATTGACAGAATATCCCTTAACCAAATGGTCAGCCACTGTTATCTTCAAGTATCTCTTCCAAAGTGCCCTTGAGCAAGCCACTGTACTCAACAACCTCCTTGTGCTTAAGTGTTACAAACTTGTGCTTCGGCCAACTTTTAAAGAAGTCGCTTTAGCGAGTCTGTAACTGAGATTTAAGGGTTTATTTTTGGAGTTCTGTGAGCTTAAAATGCAACTTTTACAGTGCCACAACTCTGTGTGCAGGAGTACAATAGGAACTGTTTACCACAGTCCATTCAAACGTACAGTATAAACATTTGGCATCAGTGTGTTTTGATAAGTCAGGATTAGTGTGTTGATGACTGGCTCAGTGAGTATAACAATGCACAGTCTGTTTCCTGCGTAAACACAGGTTTTAAGTTTGTGTGCGTGTGTAGGTTTTTTGGCTAGTTTTGCTAAATATTTATGTTATCATCAAGATAAATACTTCATACAGCTTAACAACCAATCACAGCAATCGACTTGACAGATAAACTTTTTCCTCAATTTTAAAAAGAAAAGAAGAAAAGATCTGTTCTGATGTTTGTCTGTGTCTTCTCTCTTTAGCTCTCAGATGGCCCCTGGTTACGCCATCGCAGTGATGGGTATAGACTTCACCCTACGCTACTTCTATAAGGTCCTTCTGGACCTGCTGCCCATCTGCAACCAGGACAAAGGCAACAAGATCAGGTATGAAGAGGATAGTTGGGATGACTTATCTGCTTTTTTCTAAATCTTCTTCATGCAAATCATTCCTTCTTTCTTTTTTTCTTTTTCTATTTCTTCTTTTGCCTTTTACCATGAATTCATTCGGAGGGTGGTCAAACTTCTGTTTTACTGAGCAAGAATGAAGCTTGCAGAGAGATGGAGCAGAAAAAAGAAAGAAAGAGGGAAGAAGAGATAAGCTGATTATCACGGCATTCCTGCTGGAGATGTGACATTGCTGCTGCCTCAGTCCTACATACCTTTGCCAGCTTTTATGTCTCCTCCTTTTTTCAATCCAAGTCCACTCTTTCTCCCCTCTCTGTCTATCTCCACTTTCTTCATGCTTTCTCTGTTGATGTTCAGGAGCCATAGAAAACAGGGATTAGCTCAAAGGGAGTGTTGGGCACAGAGGAGCAGTATTTGGCAAAATGTTTAAGGAGGGAGGGAAGTATAATGGAGCTCAGTATTATGCAGGTTGAAGTTGAATTAAGCACAAAAAAAGTGAAATGATTAAAGTTTAAATATATTCTGTCATCAAAGAACAGTCACTGTGTCTGCAGTCTTTACATATATTTGTGTATGTACATTGTAGGTGCTTCATAATGGAGGACAGAGGGTACCTGGTTGCTCACCCGACTCTCATTGACCCCAAAGGTCACGCCCCTGCAGAGCAACAGCACATCACACATAAGGTAAAGGTCTACGGACTCATGTAAAAATCACAACTTCATGTAGCACAGTAAGCTTCCGTCTGTCCTCCTCCGTTTCATGTTTATTTTTCTTTCATTTCGCAACTTGTCATCATCCTCTCTGTGTGGTGGCAGGAGCCGCTTGTGGCTAATGACATCCTGAACCATCCCAACTTTGTCAAGAAAAACCTGTGTAACAGCTTCAGTGATCGCACCGTGCAACGCTTCTACAAGTTCAACACAAGCATAATGGTGAGTTAGAATAACAGCTGATAACTGCATGCATGGATGACTACATGGGAACACACAGTCTTGCAGTCGTACTCAGAAGCAGACCCAAACACACTCCTTTCTAAGCACTATGTGACTATGTGATAGTATAACACTGCTATCTTGTGGTATGCCTGAGTATTGCAACCTTGAATTCTTATTTCGCTCTATACTGCAGTGTGGTTTGTGTTGTAAATGATGATATTATCCCAGTTTAAGGTCTCAGCTTTAAAGTTATTAAGGTAGATCATTTTCAGCATGTCATATTATTTTATTCCAAGGATTTTAGAGTTCAAACCTTTTCTCTTATTTTCTTTTTATGCATAGGACATAAAGTTCTTTAAAAGAGTTTCATACCCAACAGGGATATTAACGATGTGTTTCTCTTTTAGGGGGATCTAACCAACCTGGTTCATGGTAGCCATTGTTCAAAGTACCGTCTGACCCGAATCCCCGGCACCAACGCCTTTGCTGGTATCGTCAACGAGACGTGTGACTCTCTGGCGTTCTGTGCCTGCAGCACTGTGGACCGGCTCTGTCTCAACTGCCACAGGTCTGTCCTTCTCACACACACACACACACACACACACACACACACACACACACAATTTCACTATTAACCGTGGTTTAAAAGGCTGGGCTACACCAACTGTTTCTGTCACTTATGTCAAAGAAGTAAAGAAAGAAAGTGAGTTGCAACAAAGCAGGAAAAGAGACCATTTCAATTTAAAGCTCACCAAAACGGCATGTAACCTCTTTAATGGGTGAAAAAAAACAAAGAACCTAAAAAATTTGCGTACACTTTTATATATCCATAATGTAAACACTACACTATAATAATATAAGTTAAGCTATAGTTATTACTTGTCCAACCCAAATGAAATGGAGCTCATGACGATGAACTAATGATCAGAATGTTCCTCACTCTCATGTTTCTCTCGTGTTTTTCAGAATGGAACAGAATGAATGTGAGTGTCCATGTGAGTGCCCCCTGGAGGTGAACGAGTGTACCGGCAACCTAACCAATGCTGAAAACAGGTCAGTGCAAAACATGTCTGATGACACTGCATTACATTCATATTCACAAATTCTACATTTTATATTATACTGTGTAAAATGATGGGGGAATAGTTAAGGGAATAGGCTCATAGAAAAACGATGCATGGTCCCCTTTTCTGTTAGACTGTTAGAGACTGTAGCTTAATGTGTGAAGTGTAGTCATATCTCATACTACTAATGCACATAATAATAATGATGAATGGTAGGCCTATAGAATGACAGTTACGTACATGTTTACCTGAATCATGAATGCAACCAAACTAGAGCTTTGCAAATGTTTGTGGGCGTCCCTCTTCCTCTCTCTCCGTTTGTCTCTTGTCTTCTCTGTCCTCATGTGTCTCTCACATCTCTCGCTCTCTTGTTTCATCCATCTCCTTTCATCAACCATCAGCAGCCTCTGACAGCACATCAATGTTTCAAATGCCAATTCCTTCTTTATTTCAGGAAGACGTGCAATTATCATTCTTCACTGTCAGATTTTCCTCTGTGTTTTGTGTCGAGCAGTTTGTCCTTTTTGAGCTGCTTTGCATAAACCAACACGATGAAGACAATCTTTGGGCGACTCGTGCTTTGATTTCTTTTTAGGTTGAATTTACTGTATTTGCAAATGTGATCATGTTTCATTTTAGAATTTGGAGGGATTTTGTCCAAGAATATGTTCAGTAAACCTTCGCCATTTTGATTGTTTGTGTGTGTGTGTGTGTGATTAACAGGAACCCTAGCTGTGAGGTGCATCAGGAACCAGTCAGTCTGAATGTGATTGATCCCGCTCTGCATGACACCTTGCCCCAGTGTATCAACACTCGTTGTAGCCAGAGATACACCAGCAGGTATACACTCCAACAATAAACTGATGAAAACATAAACACACATATGACACACACATGAATCTGTCCTGAGGTATAGAGTGTATTTACAATGAAGTTATATGGCAAACCATGAGAATGTTATTGGTGCTCATCAGTGACACAGTGCCACCTAGTGGTGACATACGGGATGTTTGATGGGGATCCTTCCTAATGTGTTCACTTTTGCTTTTGACCATATTTAGTAATTAGTGTTGATAATTTGACAGAAAGACTATCCTTTTTTTTTTCTTCTGAAAAATTATTTACCACTTGGCCCATTTCTAAAAAAACCTCTCTGATCTTTGGCGTAATGATCTTTGTATTCTGCGCCCTGTTACAGTGACTGTTTCGGCGTGCTGGACTGTGAGTGGTGCATGGTGGACAGTGATGGTAAGACTCATCTCGACAAGCCGTACTGTGCCCTGCAGAAGGAGTGTTTTGGTGGCATTGTCGGTGCCAAGAGTCCCTATGCGGACGGCCTGGGACTACTGGGTGAGTAAATGTGGATACAAATCAAACTTCACTGAGGCACACGCTCAAAAGAAATATACCAGCCAGATCATTAGCTGCATCATTATGGTACAAAGTGGCTGAGTCGTGTCCCACAGTTATGCAATGTTTTCTATAAATGCACCATAGTGTACCATATCAGGCAGCAGGGTAAGTCAACAAACAAGAAACAAACAGAAGATTAAAGTGCAATTATTTCCAGAGTCTCTGACGCCACAGAAAGTTACTTTCATAGATCATGGATGACCAGTATTTTAAATTGACTTGGTTGTTTATCTTTGTTGGCCATCTGCCTGAAGTTAAATAGTTTATTTTTTGGCATTTCTCACTGATGAGAGAATAGAAATGAAGCAGAAGATGTCTCTGTCTCAGCACGAGTTAGGATCTGAGCCCGAGCTGTTGTTATATTGGCGTGTTGTCACTTCATGAGCCAACTGAAATCCTTCGTATTTTAAACAAAGGATGCCCATCCTTTCCTCTCCTCTTGTCCTCTCTCTTTCCTTCACAGATGAGGAAGTGGCGTCTCTGAACATGATCAAGAGCGCCCCCGTGGGTCCAGTCGCCGGGGGTATTATGGGATGCATCATGGTGCTGGTGCTGGCTGTGTATGCATACAGACACCAGATCCACAGGCGCTCACACCAGCATATGTCACCTCTGGCAGCACAGGGTAGGACTGATGGATGTGCTCTGTCTCACAAATACACACATTCGTACAACTTATAAATCAGTGATATTGAAATGATTAATTTATTATTCATTAGTAATTTTTGATCTGCATTTGTGGATTGGTCTGTATCTTTTTAGGCCATTGTTCGGCCTGTGGTAAACTAGAAGAGCAACAATTACTACTGCAGTTAAACAGCTGACATTAGCACCACATGCTGCAGCATGATTTGTGTAATTACTCAGCAGTATTGACGAAAACATCAAACAAGATTACAACCTCATTAAAAGTCTTGAGTCCACTTTCGGTCTGATAGTTTGGTAAACAACTTGGAATAGATGGCGAAGACTGTGACGTTACGTTATTGCATAGCATTAGGCTGAGGAATTGGCTCATAAATTTGCTACACACTGCTCCGTCTGTGTGTGTGTGTGTGTGTGTGTGTGTGTGTGTGTTCGTTGGGCACATTCAGTCTCTTGCAGCTTGGACTTGCTTGTTGTTGTACTTAGAAAACTTACGTAACTTGGAGACCCCCTTCCCCATCTCTCTTTATACAGATAATAAATACCTAAAAATTATTATCCCATGTACACAGGTTATTACTTGGGGCTACCACAGATATCAAATAAATTTCAAACTATCTATCTTTACATACTTCACATATTTGAATAGCAGCATCTATCTCATTGTGGCATTTTTCTCATTCCCTTTACCTCTGTGCTGCTTCAGAAATGTCAGTGAGAATGTCCAACCTGGACAACGAAAGAGATGAGAGGGATGAAGACAGCCATGAGGACAGAGGAATCAGTACGTATTGTTTGATGTCTTATTATGAACAATGTTATACTATAAGAGAGTATTTAAATACCTATGATTAAGTAACTACTGTGACAGTGTTCAGATATTCGAATGCTTAACAGCTCCTTTGTGTCGAACTGTGTGTTCTCTTCTTTCAGTCAGCAACACTCGATTCATTGCGGCTGTGATTGAACGGCACACACACACTCCTGAACGGAGACGGAGGTACTGGGGACGGTCTGGGACAGAGAGTGACCATGGTAAGACTTAATAATAATAATAATAATAATCTCTCATATGTCTATGTATAGATTAACAGAGGCGGAGAAGTTGACAAAAAACTATTATTTGTGTACACTGTATTATATCATGCATCGGTACAGATGGAAACAGGAATTGAGTAGGTTGCATATGAAATGTTGCATATGCTGTGTAAAGCAAAACTATTTATATAATTCCTACTCCTCAGTAGTGGTTGCACAGTTGAAAACAACTGACTAATATTTGCCTCCCTGTCATGTCATTCTTACACAACAACAGTTTAAAATAATCTGTGCTCTCGAAAATGAATCATTCATCGGTTATAAAACAGGCACATCCTGCACTCCATGAAATGATGATAACAACACAAGTTCTGATGAATGTTTCGCCTCAGGCAGCATAAGCATAGCTACTTAACTGCATATTTAAAATGATAATGTAAATGTAAAAGAGTTACAGGTCTTCTGGGCTCATTGTTACAGACAGGGAGCTTGGGTATTTAGGGGGATCTTGGAGACTTTCCTAGCTTTCCACCTGGGAAGGAGACCCTGGTAGTCCCAGGACATTACTGGAAGATGTGGGAAAAGCCTGGGTTACTGTGCTTAACCTGCTGCCACATTTACCCAGACTAAGGGAAGCAACAGAACAAGAAAGTTTATATCCTCAAAATCATATTCAGGCCGTAGGAATCATGTTTTTTTAAATGAATGCTACAGCGCGATCGCAAACCCACAGTTAGCTCTCAGATCTTTGGCAGCGTTTCAGCTTCTGGCTTGTTCTTTTCATTATATCACAGCTCACAACCTTGTTTTCTCTCATCTCTAGCTCTGGGAGAGTTGCTCATGTTCACTGTAACCGTTTGTAGAACTTGTAAGTCTGACACTCGATGAGCGTGGATGGACAGTTTTCACCCACACGGGCTCTTACCACCTACATATGGCATCACTCCGCTTTCTGGCAATGAGTGTTTCAAATACTAGTTGCATAACTGATGATGACAGAGAAAACAAGGATGAAGAGAAGAGAGTGGGCTAATGTGAGACAAAGACACGCATGCACATGTAGTATAACTGATTAAATCAGAGAGGATAAGGAGATGTAGTGACTGTGATGTTCTCTGCACTTCCTCTGTACTGCATAACATTTTTAAAATACAGATGATTCTAAATGTCAAAGAAATTATATGATATGACTCATTTTTCTGGTAATGTTTTGAGCAGGAAAAATCAAATGAAAGGTTTTTATCTGGAACATCATTTGTGAAGACATAACACCTAGATAATTGGACAGGAAGTCCTAAAGTGGGGATTTGAACAAAAAAAATGCACAAGTGGAAAGATGTAGAGATGCAAAAGTGATGAAAGACGGGAAATGAGCGTGAAATTCAAGGGCAAGAGGACAGGGACGGAGAGGAAGATGAGTTTGATATAATGGAACGAGGGGGTGTTTGCACGTTAGGGATTAAAACAAATGTATTACTAAGTCAACGCTTCAAAGTTGCTGCTCCTCTCTGCTTGGTCAAAGGTGCCCTCCTACCACAATCCACTCACTCATACTGCTGAAGGGTATGGTGAAACACACACACACACACACACACACACACACACACACAGAGCTACATGCAGATCAGAGCATCAAATATATAAAGTGAGAGACGCACACATACAGTGTTCTGTTTGGCAGAGCTGGTTTGAGCTGCAATGTTAGCTTTCAGGAAATGGATAGAAGTACTCATTTAATAATAGATACTGTACATACTGCATCCGTACATATAATCACCAGCTTTAAGCCACACGCCCTTACATTATACAGTTTATGTTTACACAACTGCTCTGTGCTATATAATAGATACCTAGAGAGAGGAAGAGGCAGATATTATTACAAAAGAGTATAATTATTTCCATCTTTCATCTTTTAGCCTTTCAAAAAGCTTTTTAAAATGTCGTCACATACTTCCAGTCAGTTAATCTTGAAATCAAATTTTGAAAAAAAATATAGTGAAAATATTTAATATTGAATATTGTATGCTTTTTGGATTGTGGCCCTCTCTTTAGACCCTAAAGAGATCATTTACTACATATTAGATATGGTAAAGCAATTCATTTGAACATTTTGGAACATGCTATTATGTCTGTATCCTACATTAGAGTAGCTATTGCTCTCTGGGCAAGAAATGCTGTCTCAGTGTAAAACGCAAACTTTTTTTTAGTATTAAACAAACAAAATACAGTGTATTGTGTTATTTGTTGAGGTTTTATCTTTGGACAGAGCTTGTGTCTAGTCTTTATGCTAAGCTAAGATAGTTGGCTGTTGGTCGTACACTTTACACAAGTAAAAGACTGGTATTGAACCTTTCTTCTGGCTCTTAGCAAGAAGGTGAAGTGTGTTGTCAAACTATTCCTTTAAATACAGACCTATTAGTCAACACGCCTTTCAGTTTGTCACAGACTTTTAACTGCCCAGGATTTATTTCCAGGATTTAGACTTGTCTCGTCTCCAGCTGTTAAGAGAAAAGTCTCCACGTGTTCAGAAATCTCAAAGGTCTAATCATATAAAAGATTTTGGCGTCTCTGTGGTCCAATAATATGGTAGATCATGCTGTCTCTCCACATCTCTTGACATTAAGAGGGATTTGCTGTCCTCACCTGGTGCAGCTGCATACTGTCAACAGGTCACAGTTAGCTGTAGACATACCTAACATTTTGGCTCTTGCTTTGGGGGGAAGATGGATAAACTGTGCTGAAGTTGGCACCCTCCATGTCTGGAACTTCTTTGAAGTCTCCATCCCTCTCTTTCCCTCTAATCCCTTCCTTCCTCTCCTTCTCTCTGCCCCCTCTTTTTCTCTCCTTGTCACTTCCCCTCCTTGTTCATTCCTCTGTCTCTTCTTTTCTTTGTCAGCTATATTTCTTTCGGTATCAAAGCCCCAACTAATCTTCTGAGAATCGGGGCAGAAATTTCTCAGCTTGACTCTGGATTTTAGGACTCTTCAGTGAGACATACAGGATATTGTGGGACATATGTTAACCCCTATCATATGTCAGTATATACCAGGATATAAACCACTAATTATGGCCGGAAAGACATGAGAAAAGCAAATAAGTTGCTTGCTGTTACTCTTTTTTTAACCATACTAGCAACATACAGACTGAAATGTTTGTCTCAATCAACATGAGTTGCAGTGATCTCCTGACTTTTCCTCTAGTGCACTCATCTGTCTAAAGCTTTGTGACCAAATACTTTCTCATCAGGCTACATCTGTATTTTGTCTTACCCTCCCTATGTCACACTCCTTTTTTGTCTGTGCTCTAATAACTGTTGAGATGAGTTTGATGTTAAACCATCAGATGTTTGGAGGATAGAAAAGGCTGTTGGGAGATAAATCTGACACAAACATACACACATACCTCAACCGATTCACTCCCAACATAACACAGACATATGAACCCCACCGACACACACACGCATCTCTGGTGGTTTAATGTTTCGTCGTCCAAAATGGCAGCGATTTCCTTTTCTATAAATATAATAGTCGAGGCACTCAGGCTTACATGGTATTTGCTGTAACTGTAATAACAGATTGAGGGTCCCATCATGCAGCGATAAATAAATAAAATAAACAATGTCACTTCAGAATTGGAAAAAGATGGCACTAAAGGAATTAAGGAAAATGTTTTTCCTTTTTTTTCTAGATCAGCTGGGAAAAATATCCCAGATATTTTTCTTACAGATAGACCGTTTGTTTTAGATGGATTTCATAGCCCTGAAGGTGATGAAACCCACTCAGTCGATGAAGGGTTGTGTGGAATAAACCCAGGGCCCAAGGTTTTCATGAAAATTAGCTGCTGGAAGCCTACATGATTAGTAACCTCAATCATCACAAACATGGATTTAAGTTTGGCCACGTATACATTCTAAATTCTCCTTCATCACTATAATATCATTAAATGCTTCTGTTGAATCTGTTATTTTCGTATTCTCTGACCCAGCGATCACTTTGCTCTGTGACAGCAGTAATGCCCTCACATTGCTCCACTTACCAATGTATCCTACAACTGCCATGTTGGCTTATGTTTCATCTCCTCAGGCTAGACATATGTGCAAGATGTGTAGAAACGTGGATATGTATGTTTCTTTTTCTTTTTTTCACCCCAATTGTATGGGAAAGCTGAAAACACGGCGCAAAAAAGCCCTGTAGGGATTTTTAGTTGTCAGTGTGCCATCAAAGAGCTTGTACTGCTTTCAGAAACATTGTGTATTACTGTGTATTCACATGGATGTTTCTGTGTTCAATGTCTTTGACTGGAGGGCATCATTTGCTGAGTAGTTTCTTTATGGTGTCTTTCCATTTCTTTTCAATGTTTGGCAGCTATAGTAAATTGGTACACATGTACAGTAACTGTTAAGTTCATTACATCTGCTTTAACCTCCAATGCAGTGTCAGAAGAAGTGATTTTAGCTCTATCAGACACACATATTAGACAAATATCTGTTTAATTTCCCATTGCTGTATCAACATTTTAGAAACCAGGGCTGTGCAAACTGAAAAGCTTTTGGCTGGGGAATCACCAGTCATTTATTTTGGAGTCAAAGAGTTCTAAGAGTCCAGTAATACAAACCTCTGCATGTTGTTTGTCTCCAGGCTACAGCACCATGAGTCCGCAGGAGGACAGCGAGAATCCGCCGGGAAACAACGACCCGCTCTCGGCAGGTGTGGACGTCGGTAACCATGACGACGATCTCGACCTGGACACGCCTCCTCAGACGGCGGCATTGCTCAGCCACAAGTTCCACCCCTACCGGCACACGCATACACACCACCACCCGTTGCACACGCACCACCTGCAGGCTGCAGTCACCGTGCACAGTGTGGACGCGGAGTGCTGATCTTAGGCACGGCCTTCGTCCTCCTGCCAGCGATGGAACAATTTTTTTTTATTAAAAACTGTTTTTAAAAAATGCTTGTGCTTGAATAGAAGGCACACTGTAGGTACTGTCAGGATGGATGCAGGGAGAGAGAAGCCTCAGCTGGACTCGTACCCACAGAGTCACTGGGCTGCTGGGACCTCTGCCATGAATGGATATTTAGCTTGATATGGGTATTAGCCTCATGGTCTCATAGTGCCATCATCTCCATCTCAACCTAGTCCTAAATCTGGGAAGTGTACACAGTTTTACACACCGAAAAGTACCAGACCTGGAATATATGTTTATTTTCTGAAGGATCTTTTGGCATTCAGGACTCTGTAAGAGCACACAACAACCTTTGGGAGCAAACAAAAATGCTGTTTGAGCCCATTCATTGAGGAGAGGACACAACTGGAACCTAAAAGCCTTGAGGGAGGACAGATGTCTTCATTACCACGTGGAAGGCCATTAAACACTCTATTGGACTGGAGAATATTCAAGCTAACTAACTAATCTAGATGCTGATTGGACTCCTTTCGCCCCAGGGCTCCATCCCAGCCTCCACACAGGTGGTTTCCCCACTAAACCCACTTGAGGTAGGGAAGAGGAGGGGAACAGAGCACTCCTTACACTTGTGAAAAAGTCTCAGATGCAGAGTAAAAAGACTGTATTTCCGCAGAGACCGGGCTCTGATGTGGAATTTTATCATGGATTCTATTACAGCTTTACTCGCGTCAGTTCTGCAGATTCGCACTCTACAGTTGGTTTTCTCTGACAGTCACTGCTGGCCTTACACAGCATGGTTTGGGCAGATATTTGGACAGTGTCTGCGAACTTCAAAGTACAAAAAATCTTCAGTGATTCGCATAAATATAGGAAGAAACACTTTAAAGAAAAGATTATTTTTCTACTATTTATTAAAGAGGTAGATTTTCAGGCAAGCAGCTGCCGCTAACACAAACAAGAAAGTAGTCCGGGATAAGTGACACATGCCGACCCACTTCCTGTAACTAATGCATCGTGTTTAGGGCTCATTATTTTACTAAAAATCTCTGACTGCTTGTGTTTATTTTGAATTTTAGGAATAGCAACAAAGCAATGTGGGATTTTTTTTTTTTTAATCACACTGATGGACTCGGTACATAATCAACAGCTCATTTTCCTTCCATTTTTCTCTGCATTTCCAATCACCAGATGCAATATTCTAAGCTATCACCTCCATCAGAGATCATTTTACTATATGATTTGGTGAAAAGTGTCTTCTTCAAGCAGGAACGATTTTGGATGAGCAGGAATCTGAGTCAGAATCAGATCTGCTCCTTTCAAAAAAAAAGAAAAGAAATTCCAGATATTGTTCTGTGAATATCAATCCAAAAAAAGCAGAAAACGATGAGCCTTAATCACATCCTGTGTCAGTGCAGTTTGGAGGAGGAAGTTGCCTTTGATATATAATACGCTCACATTTTTGAATCACTGAGGTCTTTGTGTTCTTGTAAGGTAATGCAGAACATTGTGGACATGGAGGCAGCCTCCTGGGGATGAAGGAGGGAAGAGAGAGAGAGAGACGAACACCAGCAAAACATTCCTGGCTTTAGTCACTGCTGGGGATTTGGTGTGTGTGTGTGAGGCTTAATTGGGGACCCTTGCAGAGGTCCTGAGAGAGTCACAGAGACTAAGACCCATTTTAACACAACTCCTTGCCTCTGAGGCCAAGCTGATACTGTATGTATGCTAAGGTTGTGTGCTGGATTTGGTGCAAACCGAATTTCAAGAGATGCCCAAGATGGAGTCTCGTCAAAGGGAGTGAATGAGGGAGAGATGCTGCTGTTGCTGCACAGAGGTTACACCCATCTGTCGGCACCACTGTGGTTAACCACTCAAAATGTCTTTTCTACAAAATGTGTGAGTGTGTGTGAGTGAGTGTCTGTGAGAGAGAGCGAGTGTGTGAAGAAAGAATGATTATTCACCTGGAACATTTTCATTGAATGCATTATTATGTATTTTTTTCAAGATAGTATTAGAGAATTATAGGTGAAATAATTATGATTGAGAAATCCACTTATTTTTATTCTGATGAAGAGTTGCTCGACCTGGTCTGTGCTCCGTGCGTTTGATCGTTCATCTGGTCAAATCACGTCAATGTGGCATCCATTTTTATTTCTGGGTGCAGAAATGTTTATTGTTTTTCAGAGATTCATTATGAAGTGTAAATACAGAATCACAACTAGCTATTAATGTCCTGTACACTCCATATTTTTTTATGTTGCTAAGACGTGATGTATGCTTCAAATGATGCTCAGATATTCGGGTTGATATTTTGAATTGTCTGTTCTTGGTGTCTCATTATATTTCCGATGCCTTGGATGTTTGTTTGTTTTTTGTTTGTTTTTTTTTAGATTTATTTTTCTTTAGGTCCATATTGGATGGAAGTCAGTACTTGGAAAAAATGAATACACACTTTTACGTTTGAGAGACTTCTAGTTTTTAAAGTTTTATCATGTCTTCAAAATGTTAAGAACTTATCTCCATGAATTAATTTAGACTTGCAAAAATAGAAGAAAAAGAACCAGTACCACACCTTTAAGTGAATAATGACCAAAACAACACCCCTGTAGTGGATTCAGGGTTTACAGTGGGCTGCTGTAAGCCGTGTTTTGGTTCTGTTGCTACTTAAGACTGTCAGACATATTCACTAAATACGGTTACCTTAGTGTGTTTTGTCACTTTAGTAGAATATTTACATGCACACACAATGTGAGCTTATTACACTTAAAGGACCAATGTGTAAGATTTAGTAGCATCTAGCAGTGCAGGTGATGATTGCAACCTCCTTGCCTCACCCTCTCTTTCCTAGCAATAGGTGAAACTACAGTGGCCATGAAAAAGGCGAAAAGCCCCATCTAGAGCCAGTGTTTGGTTTGTCTGTTCTTGGGCTACTGCAGAGACATTGTGGTTCAACATGACGGACTCTGTCAACCTGCAGCGTCTGCAAATATAAAACTTTCACTCTAAGGTAATAAAAACATAACGATTACTCCTTTTTTAGGTGATTATAAGCTGATGGAAACTATAGTTAAGCATATTCCATTTCAGCCATATTCTGCAAAGCCCCCTAAATCTGACACACTGGACCTTTTTTAAAGCTGCAAAACTGATAATTGATACCTCTAAAAGAGCAGAGCGATTAAAACATACTAGTATTATCTTAGTACACAATCGTGATAGAAAATGTCTAAAGCACTACTGTTGAACTCGTAGGATCTGTAGTGGGTTAAATGTTCCACTCAAGACTTTTTAATGTTGGGAGATTTATTTACCTGCAGTCACACCAATAAAAGTCAAAATTCAAAAATGTCTTTTTTTTCCACTTTACATCAGACTTAACATTGGTTCAGTTTGACATTGAAGCAGTCTTGTAGCATTTCAGGGCAATCTTTCAAATGCAATCTAGAGTGTATATTTTGATGTGTGTGTGTGTGCGCTGGGGCAATTTCTTTTTCTCTGTTGTGAAAAGCATTTTTTTTTCTGGAGAACTTTAAACAGTATTTACCAGCTGTTGTAAACAAGTATATGTGTGTATACAGAACACTCTGAATCGCATTAATTAATGTACTGAAGGAACGTGTACATCACCCCTCACCCCATGTATCATATAAAGTTATCAAATTGAGATTTATTGCAATGTGAATGTGATAAAGTCCATTTTACACTTAAACTGTCTGCCTTTTTTCTATTACTGCTCCCTTTTGTCATTTTTGAGGGTAAATCTACAAATTGCTGCCAGAATAGCTTTGCTTGCTTCTATGAAACTCTACTAGAGGTATTCTTTCAAAAGATAATTTTGATGATGATGTATCATTTTATACTCCTGAAATTATTCACTGACCCCTTCGTGCAGTATGGATGGGGCCACTGGTAGAGACCCCTCCCATCAGGATAGAAGTGTTTTCTCAGAACAACGTTGTATTGATTTGCATTGAAACTACCCTCTAAGGGGACCAGTAAATTACCCTTGACAGCACAACATCCACAGCAGAACCCTCGATCTCCTCTCTGTGGGGGTCAACTATACCATGGGTGGACGCGTGATCACTCTTCTGACCACATGACTTTTTTTCCCTCCATATATCTGTAGATTAGTGTCAATGGTTTTCACACCATTGAACTCTCAGCTGTGGATTCATCTTTGTAATGGAGCGTTTATGAATTGCAACCCTAATTGGCTTTATTTATTTTAATTAAGGTTCTGTTCCATTTATTGCACCAGAGACTTCCCAGTGAGCCAACATGCACCGCAGCAGCTCCCTGACTCTGTTTGATCTGAACGGAACTGAACCTTCATTAGTATCATTGGTAACGCCTGTGTTGACCGTACCCCACCCGACTCATGTCAAAATGGCTGCTGTGAAAAAAATCTATTGTCAACGGGCTGTTTATTGCAGACAGTCTGAAACCGTCCTGTATTGATATTCTCAGAGACCTAAGGGAGAGTTGCTCTTTGGTTTTCCTTACTTACCTACTGCATGAGCATCACAGTAAACGTTGACCACAATTTCTGACCATATTTACTGATGTCTGTCCAGTAGATCTAAATGCAGATGTCACTCGAGTAATTAAAACACAAGCCTCATTTATTCAAACCTTAAAGCATTCTGCACTTCAGGTAACCTCAGTGTCGTCAACAGGTGTACACATTTTCACATCCCTTTGCCTACTTGCTAAGTTTCTGGATGCCTATGCAATCATCATTATGTAATTTGATCCCATAGACACTCACAAATTAGGCCAAGGTAGAAATATTACTGTTGGGCATACATAACAATGGTCTGTCCTATGGTATTTATTAGTTTCTGATTCTTGGAATGTGAGAAAAACGGTAACCTTTCCCAAAAATGCTTCCTTAGACAAACTCACACACATTTAGGCTATTCTATGTTATCTCCTTTTGATAACTAATGTAATAACTAATGTAATATTTTTAATCATTTCCATTAACTGAGATTTAAGTTGTTTGTAGCCAGCCTGAGGAAGATCGACCTCTTACTTTGAAAACCTCTGCACTAGCCTACATCAAGCCGAAAATACTGAATTATTAATTAAGTCAACACACACACACACACACACACACACACATGTACAGTTAAAGCTTCAAGCAAAAGCTTTCTAAGAACAGTTTTTGTGATTCAGCGTCGCTGGCAACTTATCTGACATCATACAAACATTAAAGTAAAAACAAAGCAAATCAAAAATTGCTAATTGTGTCTTTCTATTGTCACTATGGCCATTTTGTTTATACTGTATGAGGACATGGATCAGATCACCCACAAACTACGTCACACACAGTAAATCAGGGAGATCCAGGGATACCTGCAAGGGATTTTGTATGTATTGTTTCAATACCTGGCCCTCTATTCACACTCACTGACACCAGAGTAATATTGTCTGATGTCTTTCTAGCCTGTGTTATTCTCCCTGGTTCACGCAGGGACATTTAGGACACCTACACTCCAAAAAGATGCTCTTCAGAGGCTTTTTGGCCTTGTTTGGAGGGAAGTATTTTTAATGACATGTAGAACTGTCTGCTACTATGTCAAACTGCAATATCTGTTTGACCCAGTAGTTGGAGAGATATTTTTTTCAAAGTTAAGACACTGTATGCAGTGAATCCACCCTGTTGGAAGTATACTTAATTAATGAACTCATATGTTCAGCAAAACTACAGATGGCAAGGATTTTTTATCGATACAATCACAACAAATTGCATAATCAAATTCTGCTACAGTTCATGTAGGGTTTATGGGTTTGTAATACAAAAACAGGAAAGGGAAAAGGAGAAAGAGCTGTTGTGAATCTTTTCTTTTTTTGTCTATCTCGATTAAACCTCAAAATACTGCACACCTCCAGTGCATTTTAGCTCTTGACCCCTGCTTCAAGAAGTGGGACATTTCAGAGAAAAAAGGTTGTTCTGCACTCAGCTCCACGAGAGGAATGTGTTTTTCAATGTGTTTCAAGCTGTTGGCAGTAGGTCATGTCATTTGTAGATGGGGGAAGAATAGTGGTACATACTGCCTGGGAAGACCCTATCACTTATTTATGATGCCTTTTTGTACATACAGTGTTTCCTGCCAGGGGAGCTTAGAAACAACCACAGATGGAGAGTCAACATGGTTGTAAGACAACAATACAACAAGAGGCCGCTTTTTTTTTGTTTTGCATGACTGTTTTAAATACATAATTTTCTTTTGTTTGAGTCGAGTTTGCTAAAAACATGTCAGCAGCTGTTGTTATAGGAAATTATTTGCCCTGTCACCAGCAGTTGGTTTTAACTGAGCATTCATTCAGCCTTTTGTCAAATATTGACAGGTGGCTTTTATCTCATCTACTCTCCCATGTCTGATTCTTTTCTGGAGGTGCTCTGTTTTTGTTCTAGATGTTTTGTGAATGTTGATTTGTAATTTGTTAATTTAGTTCTGTTTATTGTCAATCATGCTAGGTGAATGTATTGAGTGACAAGGTAAATAATTTGACACAACTTTTCACAGTTGACTTGCAATTGGCCAAAATATTATCAAAATCACAATATTGCCAAGTGCAAGATATTTTTTGGGCCTTACAAGCTTTATTGTATAGAAACAGCTGAAGAGTGTCAGGAATGTGGGGGCAGAGACATGGGGAATGACATGCAGGAAAGAGCCGCAGGTCGGAATCAAACCCTGGCCCGCTGCAGGACGGATTGAGCCTTTGTACATGGGGTGGATGTTCTACCAACTGAGCTAAACGACACCTCGACAAAACAGCATTATAATGTAAAAATACTTTAGTGCTGTCGAGATTCCCCAGCCTACAGAACTGGATTGTTTGGTTCATATCGGCGGATCATATCGCACAGGGCTGACAAATGGAGACAAACAACCATTCACGCTCACATTCACACCTACAGGCAATTTAGAGTCACCAGTGAACCTGCATGTCTTTGCACCGTGGGAGGAAGTCAAAGTACCCGGAGAGAAGCCACGCAGACACAGGGAGAACATGCAAACTCCACACAGAAAGGCCCCACTGTGTCACCCGACAAAAATGTAATGCAAAAATGATCATCCTGATTAATCAGGAATCATATTGCAGTTATTTTCCCGTATTGTGCAGCTTGAGACCTATCCCAGACCTGTTCTCCATCTGCACCTGTTCTCCATCTGGAAGTAGCAAAGTATTAATAGAGCCTCTAAATAAAATGTTGGCTTGTCCTCTCATGTAAGCAATAAACAAAGTGTTCATTAGCTTTTCTGGTTACATTCTGACCAAACAACAATAATCTTGGAAAGTTGGAGAAGATTTTCAAATGGAGCATCTGTAAGGTCGGTTTCAAACTTTCGTTCGATCTCATCTTTTGAGATATCCCATTTTATTTAAATGAACAATAGAGAAGATAAGCAAGGGCAGTTTGTGAAAAGATACTGCATCTCTGTCTATTTTAGGAGAAGGTCACAGAGTGCAAGTAAATTGTTTCTCCTTGAGGTGGATAGTGAAAATAGAGAGGGGCATGCCGGGCTCTCAGTTTACTGAACATCAGCAGGGAAGTAGTTCAGCACTGCTGAGAGGTGAAGGGGAAAAGGAGCTCTTTCCCCATGTCTCTCAACTGTCCGCCTGTCACCACATCTCATAAACCTTATCAGTTTGTCGGCATTCATTCATTCATTCCCCTACATGGGCCTGTCTTTGTCTCTATTTTACTGTATCTCCTCTACTCTCCCTCTTTCTCCCGAGCTGTCTGCTGCTCCCTGCCAGGGAAACGCTGTGAATTAGAGCACTGAGCTCGGTGTCCAAGCACCCTCGGGTCATTTCAGTCAGTCTTTGCTCTGCCAACTGGTACAGCAGACATGCACTAGCAGCATATTTTGTGCAGTCCAGAGTCCCAGTTTCCCAAGCGCATCTTAGCAGTCTAATCATCTTAAGTCTTGCATGCAGGCAATTTATAGCACTTCGAAATAACTTAACTGACAGACAGTGCTTTCTATATTATGATTTTAGTTTAAAATATGTGTAATAAAGTGTGCAAGGACTGACTGCATAACTTGAGCCTTACATCAGAATCTGCTAAGAAAGGATTTAATTACAATGATCTACTCAAAGGTACAACTTTACAGAATTACTACTTTGTTAACAGAAAAAAAATCAACTTTAAATGGACGAAGACATAAAAAAAAAGTACACACTTGAGTTATGCTATGAAGACAGGGAGTACTCATGTTAAAATAGATGCAACTTTCTCATTACTGGATCACTTGCTGGCCACATAAAAGTAGCTTCCCCGACACACTGGTGAAGAGGTATGCTTATGACCACTGTAATTAGGACATGAATTGGGCAGGGAACTCTTGTGCATATCGGCCTCATGGGCTCAGGTCAGCTGTTTTTAGTAGGTCACATGTCCCTTAGTTGCTTCTACTGCAGATAGCACAGTCACACTGCACAATCATACAGGATACACACCGACACACGCATATACTCACCGTCAACTCCCACACGCACTGAACCACTTTGCCATTTAGGGTTCACTCCCCCTCTCTCTCCCTCTGCTACCTTTCCTACCCTCACGCCTACTGAACTCATCCCATGTGCCTGCTTTGCCTGTTCAGCCACTCTGCCCACCCACTCCCTCACACTCTCAGTCCCAGCGAGCAGCGGCAAACATTTTTCCCGTTTTCTTCTTCTGCTCTCTACTCCCACCCACTCCAAAAGGACTGTGAATCACTGGCTGACACACTGAAGCACCAGCAGGGCTCTTGTGTTTTAGATGAAGAGGGACTAACATCTCCCTTTTTCCCTTGGTTTGTGAAGCATAGCCCATTATGACGGGGTCTGATATGCACATAGGTAAAATGCTTTGAAAGACACAGTTTGTGTAACTGTGCGAGCCAGCTGTAGGCTGACATAAGTTAATGTGTGTGTGTGTGTGTGTGTTAGAGTGTGTCTCTAAGTGTCGGTGGAAGCATACGTTTGTGCCAGGGGGACTAAGAGAACAAATTAATTGTTCTCTCATGGAAACGTTATTTAGTACTTAGTGGAGTGATTCATGTGTCTACAATATCAAACCGTGCAAGTGACAGGCAAGTCCTTGCTGTCTTTTCAGGGAACCACTGTTCAATGATTCATGTCCCCCAATCTGTCAGCACAGCACAGACTATTGTACGAGCTGCAGTTAGTGTAGATCGAAACCTGACTTCTCCTGAATGTTTGTCAAGTGTAGGAAAATGTCTTTGTTTCAGCTGATTGCAACTGGATATAAAAAATGGTTTGCACGTAGGACAAATGCTGGACAGGAGCATTTCTCACCATTTGATTTGCAGGATATGACAGAGTCTACTAAACAAAAAGCTTGCTACTGATCTGGAGTCTGAGATGAAGTCCAGTGTACCAGGAAGTCAAGCTTTCAAACTGTTCATTAGAAACTGCAATTACCAATTTATTTTTCCGAATCAATAAAGTAATAGTTTTTCTATAGAACTTCATAAAATTGTGCTGCTTGTAATTTCCCAGAGCTTAAAAAGAATGTGCTGTTTTGTTCGGCAAACAGTAGAAAACTCAAACATAGCGTATTGGGTTTATACACAGTGAGAAGCTGCAGAATGTTTGGCATACACCATCAGTGTTTGGCAAATGATGAACTCATTATCAAAATAGTTAATTCCTTAGATTACTTGATTAATTAATCATCGTAAGCTGGAGAATGTTTGGCATTTTTTGCTTGACTCATTATCAAAATAGTTGCTTGTGTAAATTACCGAGCTGATTGATCAGCTCATCGTAAACTGGAATCATTGCTTCTCGAGTAGATCGAAATGACATAAAGTGTCCTTTTCTTTGGCCTTTCCGCTCTGAAGTGGTCTTGAGTGTAAGCTTGATTGAAGAATTCATACAAACGGTCCGTATACAGTCTGTGTGTTTCAGTTACACTGGTTCAGCCACTTGGCAACGTGAGGTAATTTTCACCCACTGACAACTGTGATTGTCTGGACTCCGATCTGCCAAGAAACGCTTCACACAGATGGCGAGAGAGAGAGAGAACATGGAGGCTGATTTCTCTCTCTTACAGGCCTCGGCATAATCGCGCTCTAAATATTTCCTCAGTGGGTTGATGTGTTCTAGCTGACATGTTTGTGGGCCTACATGAGTGTGAATGCATCTTAGAAGTGCGAGCATAGAGTGTGTGTGGCTGTCAGTGTCTCATGCAGCCTGCGGAAGCTACATAGGCATTGTGAGGACTCGGCAGGGAGCTGTGTTCCCTTTGTGTTTGCCAGGAGCAGCTTTCCACCCACGGTGGGCAGGCAGGCAGGCAGGCAGGCGGGCAGGCAGGCTCGGTTGGCTGCTAGTTTGGCATTCACTGGATGACTTGGGCAGAAAGGAGGGAAGGCACACAGCCATTCATGGTCACATTATGCACATGGGAAACAGGAAAGCTGTGGTGGTTTGGAGATATTCTCCAATGAATGTCTCTCTCTTTCTTTGGCCAGAAGAATAAGTGTTAATTGGGCTATAGAATAAAAATGAGTTCTGAGTTTCTCCACTGTGCTTTAATGCTGTGTGTATGCTGCTTTCCAAAATGGACTGTGCATCTTGTTTACAGAACATAAAACACAGCCAGACTCAACATGTGGCTGGTGATACAGTAAGGTCACTCCTCTTGCGTTTTTTGCCCAAAAATCTGGACACTAACTAAATAAATAAATTGAAGCCATGCAAAAATCAAGCCACCTCCAGTGTGCTCGACTGCAAGCTGCCCCCCCACATGCACTAAACAAACTATATGTGATGTTTTGAAGTGATGCTGGCGGATCTTAATTGGCTTCTATACATGCAGCCGACAGTTGGGGTCGCCAGGAGTCTGAGGTGCAGCCTGGCATGGGAGAAAGCATGTGAGCCGGTCAGTAGTTTAATCAGATACTGTATCCTGCACCTTTTACATTAAAACTCACAGATTATGGATATAATTGAATAAATCCCCCCCTGAGTGTAGTTTCACTTTTTCCTTGAAGGGGTTATATAATCCTCCAGTAAAATCGAGAGTCAACAAAACAAGTTGATATTCGATTATATAAGCAAGCATATGCATGGATACGTAAGTATAATAATAAATATCTGATTGTAGGAATAATCTACATTCAGGAATAAATGAGTTAATTTAAATTGTCTCTTTTCTGGTGTTTTGTTCGGGATGTTTTAGCTTTCCGTCGCTCTTTCTCTCTTTCACTGACACACCTCCCACCTGCTCTCTCTCTCTCTCTCTCTCTCTCTCTCTCTCTCTCTCTCTTTCACTCACTATATTCCCTCACACTTTTCACTCAGCTACCCAAGATGGCGGCAGCCTCATCCATCCAGCCGCCGAGCGTTCACTCTTCTCTAGCCGGGGAGAGCGCACTTTCCCCGGAGATGGACAGCCCCGAAAGCCGGCAACCGGAGGATGAGGAAACGGGAGCGGCTGCGGCAGCGCAGCCCTCAGATTCGGGGATTAGCCTCCGCGACCTGCCGGACCTGGAGCCGGAGGAAATCGAGAGGAGGCTGGCCAAAACTCGTCAGGAGCTGAGCAACAGGAGGAAAATCCTCATTAAGAACCTGCCGCCCGACACCACCAACCAGGTAGTTTACTCTGGATGAACTGGAGCAAAAGTAGCGCCGTCCATTTGGTTTCCAGGTTTTTACGCATATCGAGACTTTTTGCGCGTCGCTGGCGCTCTGTAGTTTAGTTTGCACTGACCTGCGCACTTTTTAATCCGTTTATGTTGTTGTCATCATAGTTTACCCCATGATATCATAGGCTCATCATTTTTAATCTCATCTTTATACAGTTTTATAGTTTATTTGAATAGCTGTTACATTTATTATGGGATGTGGCAACGTTTGTTAAACAGTATGTAACTTTGCAGACTGTTAAATGAGCTGAGGGAACTGATCCTAAACCCTTTAGACATAATAAAGCCTCAGTTTAATAACAACACATCACAAACTGTATATAGTTTGTTGCCTAATAACTAGATCTGTGTTTACTCTTCTATTCACATCATTAGCGATGGTATCAATCCATAATCAGTATGTCACTCCACAACATTGTGACATATCAGTGAACGTTTGAGTCTGTGCAAAAGTCGTCAGTGGTTTGCACGTCTGTCACTTTCCTTGCAAAAAGGAAGAAATACTGGAGATGAAGTCCTTTACCCATCATTGTAGAGGTAACCATACACCCGTACCAACATCAGAAACTGTCTCATATGAGATCGATCAAGCCAGAAAACAGAACTTTTTATTATTTATTTTTTTATGTGGGTGTTATCTTCATTTCCATCTGGCACTACATCACTGAGTGGAGCAGTGCAATGATATGCACATTATGTCTCCCGTTGTCAGGTGGCATCTGTTGTGATTCTCCTTTAAAAAAAAAAAATCAGTCTTGTAACTTTTTGCAGCATAAATTTAAATATACAGGGTGTACATTGTATTGCACACAGTATAATGTTGTAGTAACCCAGTGTAAACAGTTAAAAGTACTTCAGACATGATTATAATCCGATTTCTTCACTGGAGACAGAAGCAGTCTTTTATGTTTATTGTACATGCAAGAACTTTGTCTGCATGTTTCTTGTCAAAGACTGCACAGTGACTTCACTGTTTATAACTTTAAGACCCGTTTGGTCTCTCCTACTTAGTGTCATTCATCACTTGTGTCAGCATGCAAGCCTTCTGGAGGCGTCGTGTCGAAGGCGCTGATGGTGTATTCCTTCAGGGTTGTAGCACCAAACATTCTTAGAAAGAGGCACGCTGCCAAGGAGATCCAGCACTCTGCATGGTGTGCGAGTGTTAGAGTGTGTGTGTGTAAGGGGATGAGAGGGAGAGAGAGAGTGTGAAAGAGTGCATGTTGTGTGTTTGTGAGAAAGAGAGTGGATAGAGAGAAGAGAAGCGACTTGGATTAGGTGAAGCAACAGAAGTGGAATTTCTCCTTCTCTCTCTGTTTCCCACGTTATACATGTGCCAGATCGAGTGTGATTATGTTTATTGAGCCTGAGCAGAGCAGTTGGAGAGCAGAGCTGCATGACGCCTGAACCCTGCAGAATGTTCCACATTATTTTTTCTATTTAAAGGTGTAGATCTGGTAGTGATACTGTTGAATCAGCTCAGATTATGGATCTTATGTACGGAGATGTCCTAGTGATCCCGAGCTTGTCAGAAATGAACCAAAAAAAAATCGCTGGTCGATTCTGTGATCGATCGATATGTTAAAAAAAAAAAAGATACAAAAACTTTCATAGTTTGTTGTCTTTTAAAGTCTCTTATCACACAGAAATACAAAACATTTCCTCGCTCAAGCTTCTCCGATGTAAGGATTTGCTGCTTTTCTGTGTGAAAGCAAATGCAAATCAATTATTCTTGGTTTTTCAACAGTTGGTTGGATTAAAAAAAACTATTTGACATTACCTGGCAAACCTGAGATGAGCATTCGTCCCTATTTTCTGACATTTAATGAACGGTTAATTGATTAATCCAAAGAATAATCAAGATTAATCAGTAATGAAACTAATCATCAGTTGCAGCCCTAATCAATATCAGTACTTGTACCACATGATTTAATTTCTTGGATGTGTATAGGGCTACTCTGACAGGAAACCAGTGATATCCATAGTCCTGTTGTTGACATTATAGCATTTACCATAAGGTTATAGACGTCTGACGAAGGAAAGTCCTCGTCAAGTGTCTTATATAGCCTGTCTGATGGACTCACCAACGCCCAGCTGACTCCATCTTCCATTCCCCTCATACCCACTGCCCCATTAGTGAACACTATATCGCACATTGGATATATGTGTGTGAGAGTGAGTGTGTGTAGTCCATGGTGCACTGTATCAGATATATGGCCCTGCTGACAGTCCTCATCTCAGAGAGGAGTGGGGGGATGGGAACAGCGGAGAGAAGAGTGCAATGAGAAAAGGAGAGGTGGAGACACAGAAGAGTTTAGTGGAAGGAGAGGACAGGAAATAGAATAGAAAAGGGCGTTTAGTTGAAATAATGATGGGGATGTGAGAAGTTCTCCTCTTTGCTGTTCACATTATCCCTGTCAAATAGAAGCCATTAATGACTCTTGTCTTATAGCATTTTATCAAATCAATATGATTTTCTAAAATGCTATTAGTAGCATTTTACAGAATAAAAATCCACTATTAAGGCCACTTATTGAATCCAAATCCTTTTGAAACACTTACCTTAAATAACTGAACACTCAAATATTCAATTGAGATCTGTGCTTTTGAGCTTTTGTTGGCTGTGAAGTAAGACTTTTGTTGGCTGCAGATTGATGTGGCAGCCCGATTAATGTTCAAAACCTGTACCTGGAAATGGGATAACAGAAGAATATGTCAAGAGACAATCATAATGATTTCTCTAGTTACCTTTCAGTTGGTCTTGGTGTGCTACAAAAACAGCCCACATGTGCTTGTACAGTGGTGTTACCATGGTTTCCAAAAGTCCTTGAAATCCTTAAAAAAATTGAAGAATTTGAAGGGGGAAAAAACAAGGCCTTGAAAGTTTTTGAACAGAACAGAACATAAATACATTATACAACATAATTTAGTTAATTTATCAGTAATTAGGCTATGTTATGCTCCCTGCGATGGTTACATGCATGCTGGATTGGGAGGGTTACTTTTGAAATGTGATCTGATATAGTTACTAATTATCTGTTAAATGTAATCAGTATTCTAATCCAAGTAACACAATACTAAAGTAACTTAACTTGATTACTTTTGGATTACCTCAGGAAATATTAAGGAAGACGCTTACCTTTTTCTGATTGAAAAGCAAAATAATGGCGATCATGTTTTTAATGTGTTTTAAAAGTGTAGTCCTGCATAGTAGTCCCTAGTTTTGCTAATTGTATTGGTAATCTATTACATCTGGAATGGAATGGAATAGAGATCATCAACAGTGTTACATGTAATCCGTTACTCTCCAAGCCCCACGTGAGGTTGAATGATGCACAACAACAACAACAACAAGCAAGCGAGAAAGCTCAAATTTAGCGAACCTGCTAGTTCTCATTCTAAAAATTTTAGGTTCAAGTCCTTGAAAAGTTGTTGAATTTAAAGGTGCAGGAGCCCTGTTTGAGCACACAGTTTAGCCTCAAGTGACATCATTTGAGGCAATTTAATCAAATTCATCCAGCTCCTTCTGGCGCCACAAACACAACTTTTTCACATATGTAGTAGTATTGCAAGACCAGTAAATACACATGTGTAGAATTGCAACGCAAACTGGAATTTTAGCTGGGGAAAATTAATATTTTAAAATTGAATTTTTTCCCCTCATACAAACAACTAGAAGTTGGAGCTGAACCAAAGTATTGAGCAAGAACTTTACCCGCACTCCTACTGTGCACTCCAGACTCCACTTGAAATTTCAAGAAGAATAAAAGTGATGTTTAATTAAATCCAAGCACGTAGAGTAAAAACATATCTGCAGATGCACTGGAGGGTAAAATAGATGTGGGTAGTGTGTGTGTGTGTGTGTGTGTGTGTGTGTGTGTGTGTGTATGCGGAGGTTAGCTTCCAATGACTTCTGCTCAGTTCTTGAATTATTCAGTTTCTCAGAAATACACAAAGCTTATGCAAGATGTTTATGTGCTTCTTTTTGAATACCAGGGTGTTTGTGTGCGCACTTGTGTTTGCATATGTACAGGTAAACACAAATACATGTAAATGTCACAAAGCAGCGTGTGCCTGAGCTGCTCTCTTTCCACCCACTTCCTCCTCTCGTTACACATGCTGTGTTGTGTGCATGTGTACATCTGAGTGTGTGTGTCAGCAGCAGATGTTCATGAAATCTGCCCCTTCTGACAGTGGGCAGCCTTCATCACCTTCATCACTTATGAGCCTGCATGCACACACATGCTGTTGTGATTTAGCTGTTTATCGTGGAGTTAGTCACCTCAAAATATTGCAGATGTTTATCCCGCAGGCACTGACTGGCTACTGTCGTTACAAATAGGACAGACCAACAAGTTCATGCAGACTATTTGTTTACTTTTTCATGGCATAATTTGGCAATGGCTCAAATATGTAACGTTATATAGCTGAGATGATTCATTTGCGATACACTGTGACCTCGATTGCGAGGATCACGCAAGCCAACCTGTTTTGTAACAGCAATCAAACTATGCCATGGTAAATTTGAGAGAATTGGACCTGGAAAGTCCTTGAATTTAATGTTTAAACAGGTGTGAGAACCCTGATTTCTGATTAGGACATTAATGAGAGCATGTTTTTAGCATCTACAGTATGTTAACTGTATATAGTGTCACGGTATGGCAAATTAATGCAAAATCACAGGACTGATGTCCAGTTTAGAGGTTGTGTTGACATTTTTCATTTTTAATGATAATGAAATGAGAGAACTTACAGAATATGCATTTATAAGAGCATAGAGAGAAAAGCTGAACAGAGACACAGCCTGTGCGGTCACTTTTTGTGTCAACACCACACGGAGCAGATAAATGATTTTTACGTCCTTGCTGCCACTTCCTTCCCCTGTTACATTATCTGCTGCTGAGTGACAAACGTTATCAGTATTTATATCAGCTTGTCCTTCATCCACCACCGCATTAGTCTCTCTTATTGCAACCACATCACAATTATTGAGGAATTCTAAAAACTTCAGACACTCAGCTGTTGTGACATTTTGCGATAGCTAGGCTATGTAACGATATAGCTGGCGAATGCGATGGGGTTTGGCGTGTGACAATTGCTAGAAAATAGCTTATTAATATACACACTTGCTACCAACTGGACAGGGCCAGCATCTACATGTATTTATTGACAGTGTTGCATTGTAATTAATTAACATGAACATAATTGTATGTTTCTATCATCGTGATATGATTTCACTGATAATTATATATATTTTATTACAAGATAATAAGGAAAACCGTAATATTGACTCCATATATTTGACTGTAATTGTGCTGACTGGATAAAAGGTTCAAGAGTAACCTAGAAACAGAAATGCATCGACTGGATGAGTACAGGAAAATGCGGTGTAGACTAATTGGATAAAAGGCTAAGGAGACATAATGTGTGTGTGTGTGTGTGTGTGTGTGTGTGTGTGTGTGTGCGAACAGTGCTCAGGCGATGCCTTCTTGGTTGAACCGCCACAATACAGGTTCATTCAAAAGAGCCATTTTAACTTCCTATTAGAAAACTTTTAGTCCCTGTCCTGTTTTTCCTTGTCCTCTTGACTTTCTCTTACAACGTTCCTTAAACTGTGTTTTGCACTTTGCAAGCCATGTGTGCCTGCTGTTCACAACTGCTGCCATTGTTGTGTGTGTGTGTGTGTGTGTTAGTGTGAGGTAGAGGGGTTCAGGATCCTGCTGCTCCCTGTTTGCTAGAGTTCTGGATCCATGATGTTTCATACAGCACCTGCACTGCAGAGGACTGGAGTTTGATGCTTTTGATACACAAATGAAGTGAGATTTTAAGACGTGAAGGGGGATATAATGAACTGGGGGAGATCACTCTGTACTGTGACTGACTTCGGATTTTAGTATCAGAAGTGCAAGCTCTGTCAAATTGGACACACCTGACCTCCTCCATTACAGAGTCAACAACATAAAAGCAGGTTAGTGGTAGCTCTGTTGGTGCCAACACCTCCGCAGTGAGAGAGGTCAGTAAGCCATGCCAAGTTCCATTTGTTACTCAAGAACAAAAAAAGCATACAGCAAGTGATGACCCGAGTTTAAAGACTGTTTAGCTCAGTCTGATGGATTTCAATTTCTCTTGTTAAAAGCTGATGGCAGAGTCAGAGTTAATCTATTAATACTCTTCTGAGTTTATTTTCATAAATCCCTTTCAGGAGTTTCATTCTGCACAAGGAGCACAATGGGATCTGTCATTCTGTCAGGACGAAAAATAAAAGAGGGACAAAAATGTCAAAGACGAAATACGAAAAAACCTTTTACCCAAAACGCCTTTTATAAATCAAGTCCCCTTGTCAGAATTCGTTTATTAGCTTACAGGACAGCTTCTAGCAGCAATGGTCTGCAGTATTTAATTATACAGTTTGTGAAATTCATGTGATTTGAAGCTTCATAGCTTAAGTCAGATAATCAGGAACATTTACGTACTTGTAGTTCTGCTATTATTTATGCGTTGAGTTAATCTAGCAGCATCTAGCAGTCTAATATAAATGTAGTACATTGAACATATAGCTGCATATATTCCAGTGAATATCTTATTGATATTATCTCTACGTTATTTTGTCAGTACCATTTCTTAAGCACAGAACACGTGACCAGATGCATAGTTTATGAATCCAGTAATGCTAAGCTTCTTTTGAGTGTTTTAAAATGCGTAATATAACAAAAATGTGTGTAATGCAAGTGCAGAAGACATTAACCTTTCCACATCCAGCGTGTTGATGTGCATAATGATTTCACTGATGCCTTGGTGTAGGAGTATAAATGACTACAAGAGGCCATTTAGCTTTTATGTCTGAGAGCTTCTCTGCCAGTCTCCACTTATTCCTACAGTTGCAGCATAGTGCTGTTTTCTGACATTAATGCAAAATCAGACTGCGAACAAAGTGCTGTAATATGTTGGAAATCACAGAAAGATTTTAGCAGTGTTCAACACCCACGTGCAATAATAATTTCAGGTTGTTTTATCTCCTTAGTTTACCTGAAGGCTGGGATTTAATACATCCATCTATACAACAGTGTCACACAAGAGCAGACTGCAGATAATTAAAGTTTAAATACTTCACTATGTAAACATTTGTGCACATTTTGATTTACATCATGTGATACACATTGGCTATTGCAAACCAGAATTATGCTTTGATCCAATGTCCGCAGGAGTCTGTTGATATGTGAGTGTGACTGTCTGCTCAGTGGGGAAAATAACCTCCAATCTGAGCTCTGTGGCTTCAGGGCCAGAGCCAAGCAGAGACAAGTGGGTGTGGATGGAGGAGGGAGGTGGGGTCACATCGGCTGACAGCGGGATTGGTCCTGTCTCAGGGCAAGCCACCTGCTTCCCACCACCCACTGGTTCTGCCCTTTCTAAGATCAGACGAAACAGCATCTTTATCAAAGATTTAAGTTTATCTCTGGCAGTATGGACATGACAGGTAAAAACCCACATGAAATACAGAGACAGTGCCTTTTCCCATCAACACATTAATCCTTAATAGGTAATTCCCCTTCCTCTAATGAGTGTCTGGGTGGTGATTTTGAATAATATTGTTCTATTGAGGAGTTATTAAGGCATCTATTTTGAGACATGTTTTGTTTGACTGAGTCGATCTCACACACACACACACTTCTTGCTTTTGCCACCTCAGCTCCACCCACGCCTCTGAACTCCCCCAAATTTGGGTTTTCTGACTGCTTCAAAACATTTATTCAGAAACTCAAATTATAACTCATACAATGCGTACTATATGGAGCGGCACAATGTTGCAGTGGTTAGCACTGCCGCCTCACAGCAAGAAGGTTTCTGGTCCGAACCTGGAGTTGTCTGCGTGGGTTACTCCTGCTTCTTCCCACAGTCCAAAGACGTACGCTTAACAGATTAATTGGTGACTCTAAATTGCCCGTAGGTGTGAATGGTTGGACAAAGTTGACTTAAGCGTGCTGAAATAAGAAGTTCAAAACAAAGAGGTGTAAATACTTTTATTTATTTTTTAAATCATCATAAATAATAATGATATGATGATTCTGCTTCACCTTGTATTTTTACAGTGGGTTGAAGACTCAGTATAGACTTAGTATAAACAGGAGGGAAATTATGGGAAAATAATTTGTGATGTCATTGTAGGATTGCTCTTGTACGCATTGAATGAGCTGTTTGTACCAGGTCTGTAAAAAAGTACTGAACAGAGATATGACAGATGTGCTTGTGTAATCAGAACATGTTCAGAATGTTTTAGACAAGAGTCGTTAATGCCGGGAGTGCTTCCTCTTGTCGCCAACAATGGCTATAGAACAGAAGCGATCTGAGATGAGATCTGCCTGTGTAACTTGTTTGTAACACTGTATAAAAGGTAAACTCAGAGGATTTCCCTCTGAGCATTCTCTTTCTCTCTTTCCTTATCAAAAATAAAGCACTGACAGACTTTGAACTTGATCTCGGCCCTGTTCTTTTGGTAAAATTTTCTAACAATAACTTGGTTAGAAACTTGGCGACTTGTCCAGGGTGTACACCGCCTCACGCCCAAAGTCAGCTGGGATAGGCTCCAGAACCACCATGACCCAGATGAGGGTAAGCAGTTACAGATAATGGATGGATGGGTGTACTATATGGAAATATATGGATGGTTCAGCCCAAACTAATTGCACTAAGTTGTTTTTTACACACCAATACCAGTACGTCTACCTCAATCTATGCTGACAGGAAGGTGCTTAGTACGGCTACTGACCAGGTTCTATGTGTTATTGGTCTTAAATGAGTTGGTGCATGTTTAGGTACAGTACAACCAGGCTTAATAGGGCCAAAACTTAGCACCCCTACTACTTGGCATGACTTTCTGTATCTGAAAGTTTGATAACATTATGTAGCATTGTGACAGTTTATTTGTGTACATGCAACTGCAAGCTACTGTGAGCAGAAAATCTTCTTCTAGATTCTTGTACAGTCGGAGAATTCATTCAAGTTGGCTGACACTAGTTCCATCTACCCAGGGTGGAAAAAATATAAACAGTTAAACCGAAAGCCTGCGGCTCGAGCCTTATGTAAATTCTCAGATATTTGCATTTGAACCATTTGCACACGATGCACTGTGGTGAAAACTGTGCAAACATTTCAACAAGTTCTTAGCTGTGTTTGTAGTGTACTGGCACATTCAGAGTCTGGCATAGCGCACCTCTTGGACCATGTGTCTGTGTGACTGCTGAGGTTGATTACGGGCTTAAAATTCTGGTCCTGCTGCGCTGCTTTAGTACATCATCTGTCTCTACTCTACTGGAAAAGAACAAACATCTGAAGAAGGCAAGCAAAAGAAAGAAAAGACAACAAATGAGATGTGATGATGGAGAACCTCATAACACTGTTTACCATAAAGCAAAGAACGGTAACTCAGCATGAAAATATAACCAGACAGCCATTGTTTGATCCATCAATGAAGAAAAGAGCAAAGAGAAGGGATAGCAGGAGGATAGAAGGGAGGGAGAGGTGAAAGGGGGAGGAAACAGAACAAGAGGGAGCGAGAGTGTGGATGAAGAGAAGGAGATAAAGAGAATCAAAACAAACTTCTCTGCCAGTGCCAGAGCAGGAAGAGGGTGTTAAAGTAGCATAGATAGTGTTAAAACTCCGAGAGCGTGTTTGAGAGCGAAAGGAAGAAAACAAACAAAAAAAAAGGGTCTGCACTCGTGTGTGTTTATGCTTGTCTGCTCTCAGTATGTGAGTGTGCAGGTTTTCTAAGAAGCTCTCCTGGCAGGCGTTTGATAGGCCAGTGATCTATGCTGTGCATGGTTTGAGCCACCTGTCACACACGTTCACACATAGAAAGCTTGGCTCGGACCAAATATGGGAAAAAAAGGTGTTTTTTTGGATCCATCAGAGAATGAAATATTTGTAATTCCCAGACAAAATAAATAGTTAAATGCCTGATGGCATTAGTTCACTCAAGAAGTATTTAGTTTATTCAATGCATCATCATCAGATGTCAAAGTAAGATAGTGTTAAGTATGGAAATAGCACTCAGCCTGCTGTTAGACCTTGGCTTCATCCTCTGTTCTCTCTCTCTCTCTGTAGCATATATCACTCTAACAGTAGGTCAAGGACACAGTTACTGCCAGTAAGGAGGCCATGCCGAGTGTGTCTGTCCCCTAATCCCTCTCTCCCTCCATCCCCCTCTCTCTCTCACACACATACATACACACACACACACACACACACACACACACACACACACACACACACACTCACACAATCGAAATGATAGCCCAGTGTTTCACTTTACCCAAGTGGCCTTGTTTGTGTTTGTAAGCCATCTCATTTATGACTGCAGGACAAAAGAGAATGTGTATGTGTGTGTACACATGTGTGTATGTGTGTGTGTAATGAATGAACAAGTGTCAGAGTTAACACATATTTCTCCGCTCTCTTTCTCCTTTGCCTGCTGAGGAAAAGAAAAATCATTCTAGTTTGCCTTTCATACTTGCTCTCCACATTACCTTGTACACTTTGCACTTTATAGAATATGAATGACTGCAGAGCGACTTAACAGAGTGCAACAGGAGGAATTAGAAATACCTAAACCGGGCAAACAGTGCAAGATGACAAATGGAAAGGTCAAAACAACACATAGACCATCTGAAAGGTGATTTGTACTCCGTTTGCTCTTTATTTGCAGGAAATTGACAATTAAAGCTGTGAATGGCAGAACAGTCACTGAAAATAGAGAGATGAGATTTGCCATCACTTCGAACTGACAGTAATCCAACACTTGTGACCCGTAACTAATCTGCAGTGGGAAATTATTTCACTGATTTCACACCCTGGGATGTTTGCTATGAGGATATATATGATCTTTTCTTTTCATTTTTCAGAGGCGTCTTTTACCCCAAAAGCTGTCCAGAGAATGTGTCATCTAATGCCCAGAGGCACAAGTGATGCAATTGCTGCTTTTCAGGAGCATTGTGCCAATTCTGGGCACTAGGATTGGGTGATCGTTTCTATTTTCATTAAGTTAAAATTGCCTTAATGGGCCTTGAATTTCAGGTAGCACTGCTGTATAGTGTTTGGACTGGAACTGCTTCTCTTGGCTGCTCATGCACTAATGTCACTCAGGGGTGTTTGCTTGGCAATTTCTTTTTACACTTTGGTCTTCTCCCAGCAGAGAGTTCAATCACACTTGACATTACATACATTTATTTATTTGGCAGATGCTTTTACCTAATTTCCCTTCGTGGGATGAATAAAGTCATCTCTCTATCTTTTGTCTAAACCACAGTAGATCACGGAGAGGCCTTCAGTAGTGGCACTTTTTTTTGTTTTTACTTTTGAGCAAGATAGAGAAGGATCATAGGCGATATTATATATCATATTATAAGTAGCCAACTCTTCAGGTCAAGGTCTTCAAGCGATCTTTAAAGGCAGAAAATGATGCTGCTGACTTAATCAAGTTTGGTAACACCACAGAGGTGCACACAGGAGAAGAGTTTTGATGGATATTTCCACCTCGCAGTGGCCATTGACCTGTTTTACCCAAACTGCAGATAGTAGTAAACAAGCAAGCTGTGCTTGTGGCTACTCTATTGGTGAACATTAGTGACTTGAACTTAATGATTTAGCTTTTTTGATGTACCAAACCACACAACATAAAATCCAGGGTTACACAGCTATTTAGATGTTTTAACTTATACGATGTTTGTTCTTATTTATTACATGTCTTGAGGGCACTTCCCTTCATTAGTGTTTGGCTGAGACTGGCAGGGGAAGGTAAAGCTCAGGTTAATGTATGAATACAGGGATTCCAGAACAGAGAGGTGACATCTAGATTGGGGACATACTGTCTACTGATTAGGGGATATGTTGAAGAAAACTGTTTAGATGCTTTATATGAAAATTGTCTGTTAACAATTTACAGGGGTTGTGACAGCCCATCTTCAGGAAAATGTATAAGAGCTCCTCAGGGAGCCTTTTTCTCTGTAACCCCTTTAGTGTGTTGCACTGTGAAACGCTCCTCTTATACAAGAACAATAAATTCAACTTAAACTTTGATGCTTTGAATCCGATCCTCCTTATTTAAGGGTTTTTCTTTAAAATTCCCGTAACACCCATCTCTGCATAAAGACGCAAAGACATCTTCGCTGAACTATAATTCCAGTCTAAATTTGTGCAAACAATGTACTAGATGATGTAGTAGAAATATGCCTTGTGTATCATATAGAGGCAGTAGATTGAATCAGTTTAAATGAAATGTGTGTGCTGTCAGCTGGTGGACAGCCATGAGCCACAGCTTAAATTCAAATAACACAAGGTAGGTGAACACCAGCGTGGTGGGTGGTGCTTTGGCTTGCATTACAGCTACTGGTCAGTGAAGTTTAGGAATTTGTAGCCAGTACAGAGCTGTGTGCTCATGTTTTTGCTGTGTTGTACATGTATACAGTTGATTTGGATACTGGTAGTTCCTTCATGAACCTACCCTATGCCTATGAGCTCCATTTAGGCTTACCAGGTGTCAGACCAGGCTGCTATCACATTCCTTATCAAGTCCATCCTCTCAGGGCTGTTTGCTATAATACTAACACCCAGGTGTGGGTGCACACATGCACGCACAGAAACCAGCCCTGGGCTTTAAGGCTGGTGCTGCAGTACTGACTGGACTTGCTGTAAATGTCAGCTTCTTAAAGCGTCCAAACATGTAGAGAGAACAGTACAGTACAGCATGCACAGAATGCCATGTTTAATCATGTTATAGAACATCTTGACATTGAAGAACACACTGTAGAATGGTCTATAGGGAACACAATAGCAGCTTGTCCTGCTGCTTCTGCCCACGTACTGTCCAGGTTCTCCATGAAGACTTAGAATGGGGCAGGACAGGTGTCTTTTTCTAAATGTGTAATGATGTTTAAAAGTCTGTGTCCAAGTTTGTGTTCACTCTATCCATCTCTGTAGAAGTAAGAGGCAACAAACTGTAGCTCTGTAATATCAGGTCAAAGTCTCATGATATAGCAGTTTGTGAGTGTGTGTGCTATTTTTGAATTTAAAGCAGGGAGAAGGTCTTCTTACCGAGCCCAGTAGCTGTTTTGAAATGCTTGTGTCACTTAGCTATTACAGCTTTGTTAATTAGAAAGCTGTTGAAACAGTTGTGGGAATCTCAAAGAAACAAAGTGGAACATCGTAGAATAGTGAAGGGATGTAGTGAAAGTAAAAGAATGTAAAAAGAAATAGGGTGAAACAACACTGGAATATCATGAAAAAAAAGTGCAGTGTCATGTAATCAGCTGGTAAATTGTGTGGCTGAGAAAAAGAAGCAGGACTGTTTGGAAAAATAGTCTTTAAATGCCTTGTAATGTGCCAGTGCTGTGAGAAACACACTTTCAGCTCGATTTAAGTCCAGAGTCACTCAAGGAAGACTGATAAAACACCATCAGAGAGAGAACGACACAGAGGGGCATGATTCAACCTTGTCTGAATGTCACCAAGTAGTCTGCAGTTTCAGTGTCTGTATCCTGTCCAGTTTTTTTTTCTCTTCTTTTCTCTGGAATTTCTTTGATTTCTAAAGAAACTTCCTGTTTTGTTTGTTGCCTTCTTCCCTTGTCATTTCTTGCACTTAGGAAAGGAGGTAGGAGGCACATTTATGTTGATACAAGAGCTCAACTTTCACCCACAGAAACATGTATTGTGGCTAGAGAAGAAGAAAAGAGCAAGAAAAAAAATCAAGACATTTAATACAGCATACAAAACAACACAGTGCTTAGAGAATAGAAACATGAAACTGAAAGAGTAGAATAAACAAATATAAAAGAAGAGGAGGAGCTTTGGTTTGTATTATTAATCGAAATCACTCTGTACAAGCATGCTTTGATCAATTATTTAATCCTATTTTGTTCTTATTGTATTTGCACTAATGCTAAAGTACCTACAGACCTTTATTATAATGGTATTCATGTGTATTGGCATTGTAATGTCTGGAAAAGCCTTTATAACATTCACTTGGGGAAAAAAACAACAATCTTTTAAAGGTCCAGTGTGTAAGAAAAAGAAGATAGCATAAGTATGTTTTTATTCTTGTATAATCATCAGTTAGAATCGGCATGGTTTTGTCACCCTCCACTGAGCCTTTCATTTCTGCAGATGTCACAGATCCTTTTTCACCATGTGCGCCATGTTTCTATGGTACCCCAGAATGGACAAACCAAACACTGGCCTCAGATATGGGTGTTATGTGGCTACTAGAGTTTCTCTTTCATGCTAAGATGCTAACACACTGGTCCTGTAACTCATTTTTGTCTGTTATCGAGTCTTAAAAATCACATTTTCTAATATTGTAAAACCTGCCAGTGTGCCAGCGAGTAACAACCTATTTACAAAGGAATTGAAAATCAAGTTTCATTTGTTTTAATTCTAGTGCAGCCACCTACTTTATTTCATCAAAGAAAATAATTTCTATTGGACATTGGTTGGAAGATTCTCATTGCACAGGCAGGAGAAAAATGTACTCCTTTATGGAAATGAGGATTTTATTGTATTGTTTTGGTTTCAGGTGGTTTCTTTTCATTCTCCCCTCTGCTTCCTCTTTTGGAGCAGGATCAAAAAATGCATCTCTCTCTCTCTCTTTCTTACTCTCTCTGTTTCGCTCTTAGTGATTACAGTTTGCTGTGCTCTGATTTAAAGGCGAGTGAGCTGACCCTGTGTGTGGGCTGCGTTGCATGTCCTTCACTGATAAGGAACATGCCTGCTTATATTGTACATGAGGAGGCTGGATACTGGTTAGAGAGATAGGAAAGACAAAAATATACGCATTAGAAAACCTCAACATCTCAGTCACTGTATGACCACTTTTTTGTCTTTATAGACGATGTGGTAAATGGGATTGCAAATGTTTTCTGTCCACACATTCGCATGTAAATGTCAGACCTGCATTCACTCTTTTGTAAAAGGTGATCATTTTTGTCACCATGAGTTGGTGCATTACAATACTGATAAGTGCATTTTTTTTTCTATCCTTGAGTGGAAGCATAAAACATGTCCAGCATTAGCTGACAGTGAATAGAAAGCACAGGATTTGGGAAACATTAGCTGACAAAACAAAGCAGCTACATCCTCCAAAATGCCAATCAAAAAAAAAATTAAAAAAAATCCACTTTTGTTCACATTCAGGCCCATTTATAAAGCTGCTTTAAACCAGCTCTTGAACATACAAATGCATTTTTATTTACTGTATTTCAAAAGTTTTAATAAAAAGAGACAGGAGAATAAAGTGAAGAGCTGAGGAGGGAGTGACTGTCTCCACATGATCACACTGAATTTAGTGTGCCTGCACCTAAAGGATAAAACAGTTGGAAAGTCCTGCCTGGGTTTCCATCACATCTCATCTCTGGTGGCACTTAACAATAATTGCTTTACGCTGAAATGACCTTTCCACAACCACAGAGTTTCGACCGTTTAGACGGCTCACAGGATGTTTTACCGCTGCAGTTGTTGCTGTTTTTTCGTTGTTTGGTTGCTTACTGTCCAGCCATTCCGCCTACATTGTGTTCCTGTTCGATCTGGTACTATTGTGCATTTGGACAGATTTGACTATGACTGGATCTGCAAGGTTGCTCATATCACAGGTGCATTATCTAAAAAGAAAAAGCACATGTTGCCAAGCTTTGAACAGTTTGTGCTGTCAGTGTCACTTTCTTTGTGTGCAGTAGAGAGAAACCCATCAGGAAGGTACCAAGGCTAAGAGATAGTAGCGTGCAGTGTAGTTCATAACACGCTCAGTGTGTGAAGATCTCTTGCTGTGCTGTTGCATCTCTCTCTTTTTCCTGTCTGACTTCATCATATACTGTCACTGAAGAGACAATATCAAATATTCCTTCAGAAAAGTGGACTACTTAAAAACATAAAAATTCTAGATTTATTACTTTGAAATGGAGCTCTGTGTGTCTTTGAGTGTGTGTGTGTGTGTGTGTGTGCTTGTTTGTGAGTGTGTGTGGGCTGCTGTGATTATAAACCTGACAGGAGAGACAGAAAGCTTTTCATCTTAAAAATACACTTTAAAAAAAAGGATAATTACCCGTTTGGGACAAATTACTGTAGTTAGGGAAGTCTGCCATCAAAGAGGTTATCACGAAGGAAAGCAGTTTGCCCAAGTGTTTCAGAGGTTTCAGAAGCATGAAGCGCAAAAAAGATGTATCTGAATTCAAGTTATAGTGACTGTATGTGTGTTATTAAAGGCAGTCAGATCATGATAATTGCCTCGCTGTTAGACGAACACTGTCAAGAGATGGCTTTACGGGACCCTGACATTTACTACACGGTTTCATTCACTGCAGGTTTTTATTAATGACAGTGCCAGTATAGATGTATATAATTGATTCTTTATAAATTCACTGAATGATTCTCGACTAATTTTCAGTGTGGAAATAAGTAGGCCTACTCAGGTTTCCAGTGTCAACTGCTTTACTGTCTTAGAGTCTGAACGCAGAAAAAAAGGGGAGCTGATGGGTGAGTTGAGCTGCCTGTAGCCAGAAAGCTGCCTATAGCAACAGTTGGTCTGTCTGTCACTAAAAAATGGATTAAATGAGAGCATATTTGTACAGTGTTCATTTTCATTAGGTTTTCTTGAAGAATCTGCTAAGCCTGGTTGCTTGGCTCTAATATTATTAGAACAGGATGTATCCTCCATAACAGATGTGCCACTTGGTTGGGAAGCAGTGACACTCCTGAGTAGAGTGACAAATAGATAGCATTCTTGAAAATTAAACCCAAGTTGTGTAGAAAGATGTTTCAGCACATTTTAATTTTACAAACACTTATTATCACTGTGTTCTTTCTTTGTGAAATGAAGCAACACTTTGGATTGTTTCTCCTCGCCATGACTTCTTCTTGTTACAAATTTCCAGCACCTGGAGGCACAAGTTCGGCGCCTTTGTCAGAAAAACTTGCCAACATCGATAAAAGGAATTGATAACCTCAGAGGCATTCTGATTCTGATGGCTTTGACAATTTAAAAATTGGTTCTGGATTCCCATCCCAAGTATTCAGTGATGTTATTGAACTGCACATGCCTTTGTTGGACAGTTGTATTATTACTGATTAACAGATTATGACATGAAATTACCAAAAAGTGCTGGTGATTCTGAAATTCTCTGTTAGATTTTTGTATGAATTTGGTCTCTAAATAAGAAATATGAAGACATCTTATGTAGGACGTTTGTCATTATTCTGGACAAATTTATGACGAAGTAATGAACTGATTAAACGGATGATAGATTAGCTAAATGATTAGACTTCTATGGTTTTGTTTACTTATTTAGACTTTCAAATTTGATCAAGCTTCTGAACATGTGGATTTTGATGATCTCTTGATCTCACACTTGTGTGTGTCTCTCTTTTTGATCCTTTACAGGAAGTCCATGAAATTCTGAAAGAATATGAACTCAAGTACTGCTTTGTGGACCGCAACAAAGGCACAGGTAAAACTCTCACACTACCAGACATACAGACACCCACAAGCTTGTACACCTATACTTGTGAGGACCCTCACTAACCTTAACATGAACTAAATGCCTAACTCTAACCCTTAAACAGTCTTTGTGAAGGACAGATGATCATTCAAAATGTCCTCAGACCTAAAACTCCAACTGGTCCTCAGAAAGATAGACGTACAAGAGCACATGCACACCCCCGTAAATCAAAGCACTGATCTGAGCACACAACCATCTTATATCTGTCATCACACATTTGTATTTATAGTTATACGGAGGTGGTGTGGTAGTGAGGGATTACTGAAACATAATAGTTTTTATATATTGTAAATAGTGTTAGGGTCAGGCTGGTGGATTAGCAGATACTTTTGCCTGTAACTCGAGTGACCAAGGTCTGTTTCCTTTTTTTTTTAGCACGGTGCACTGACTATATTACAGGTCATATGTAGGTTTAGGACTACGGAAAGACCTAATACAGTCAGTTACCTACAATAAAACTTGTTTGACTCTGAATTAACTAGGGTTGTACCAATTGTCATTTTTGTTTTTCACATTCATTAAATAAGTGATTCATTTGAATAAATGAGTCAGTCTTTTTGTTAAGTAAGGGCATAATGGCAAATATCACTCTCAGATAATCTAAATTAAAACCCAGTTCATGTGAATGAATCTCTATCACAGCCATGATAATGATAACAACAAAACTGTGTAAAATGTTGGTTTTATTCATTCCACTTATGGTCCAGTATCTCCCATATCCCATACAACACCCTTTAACCAAAGTTGTGACAAACTACAGTCTATAAAGAAGATTTAGAGTAGTGAGAGAACCAATGAGAATGTAAGATGTGGCTGATGCTGGTACTAGGTACAGTAGTTGTTGTGCCTTGTTTTAGACAAACAAGGTGTTAATTATTGAGTTTTACAAGTATTAGCGGGTGTTATTAGAGCAAGGATAGCTGTTTCACTCAGTGGCGGTTCAGTGAGCTAGAGTTGCTAAGCAGGGGAACGAGTCAACGCACAAATATACACTCAGTGGCATTAATGAGAACAAAGCAGGAATCTGGAGAAATAAAGTGTTATTTTCCGATGATTTATTTTTAAATTTCAAGGCAGTTGCATTTTAAAGCACAGATAAACATGGCCACATGTCAGCACAACACTGTGGGAAGGGGCCACATCGCTGGATTTTGTGTGAATGCTGTCGAAGCCACGCTTCATTCTGTCTGTTTTGCATGTGTGTGGCTCAACAGACACACATACCTGCAGCTCTTTATGCATCCATGACACAGACGGAGAGCAGAGCAGAGAGGCAGAGACAGCAATCTAACCTAGTGGCTACATTTTTATAGAGCCCTGAACTCACACCCTGCACTCTGCTGAATGAATAGACATGCTATGATATTGAAATATCAATTTTCTGACTGCTGATATTCAAATGTCAGCATTTTGAATGATGCTTCAAACTATTCGGTACAGCCCAAGAATGCATTCAAATAAATGAAATTCAGTCTAAGGTAACTACATCTAGCTAAAACTTAAGCAAGCTCTTACAACAGACAGCAAGTGACAGGTGCTATTCAGCCTAACTTCACCGATCTAAATAAGATAGACAAAATGGAAACACCTGTTCAACAGCACCACAAACTACATTTGTATAATACCATTGACTTTACTGATTTGACTTCTGTAGACTTGTAGGATTTGAGTATTTTTATGCATATGTTGCCTTTCACTTTGAGTTGAGGATTAATCTCTTCATCAGGCTGGAGGGGTTCTGCAGTGACACATAATAGGCTAGCTGGCTAGAAGAAGCGATTGCAAAATCAACAGGTGATTTAAGCATTAGAGGACCAGCATATAGGTCAGTTCCAGTGGTTGTAAAATGAATGAAAGCTTTTTTTAGAATTTAAGTCTTTAAATTTCTGTAAGTTAGCTGCGTATAGAAGGTTTCCACATCCTTTATCTGAGTACATGTAGTCCTCAGTAGCCTGGAAATAAGGAAGACACACAGGCACACAGCAGACCCCCTGCCCCTAGAGTGTGTCCCTTTTCAGGGAAATCTTCCATAGTGTCTATATTTAGTCTGTACAGCCAGCCAAGCACCTGAAACATAACGCTTTAAAAAAATAGAGGGGAGCTGTAAACAGCTGAGATATCAAAGCACGGGCCTGTCCAAAAGGTTAAGGGGGTTTCAGAGCCTGATGAAACACAGACCCTCGTCAGACTGGCAACAACTGTACTCCACTAATTAGGCCGTTGTGGTGCCGTGTGGTGTTGATGTCTCATTTACAGAGGCAGGCAGAGTGGGATGAGAATCCAGTGTGGTGAACATCAGAGGTTGTTCAAGAAAAAGTTGCATTTTTTTGGACAGCAGCGCCACCCATCACTGTCATGATCTCCCATTTCACTTTTACCCTCCCTCCTTTTTTGTTCCTCCATCTCTTTCCTCTTCAGTGAAGCACCACTTGTTTCATTTCAAGGACTTATATCAGCAGTTTGGCATCATAATGTGGGGAAAGCATCTGGGAGTCTCAATATTGGCTCTTTGAATTAAGTTGGAGGATGTTTAAAGCAGAATTTACGTGCGTCTTCAAAGAGTTCTGTCGAGGGCCTCAGGTAAAAGCGAGATGGAAGGGGAGGTTTTTCTTTCAAGTTATTTTTCCAGGTAATATCCTCATGAATTTTATTCAGGACCCTGTTAAGATAGAACATTCAGTGAAGGTGTGGCTGTGGGAGGCTTTGTTGGTTCCAAGACAAGAACAGGGCTTTCACAGCTTGTTGGCTCTACATTTGAGCTTGAAGCTGATCAGTGTCCAGGAACGTGCTGATAGTTTTTGTTTAATTTGATAGAGGAGGAGAGTGGTCATAGAACAGAGTTTTCAGATCATATTCCAAAAGTTTGCCATCTACTCGGGCAAAAGGCGTATTTCCCAAAGTGTTGAACTGCTAGCACCTGATTCTGCACACATTAACATCATGCTGCACAAACCTGGTGGCCAACAATCTGTAGGGTTTCAGTACAACCAAAGACTCCCCCTTTCAGTTGAGGTGAAGAACTCATTGAACTCACCTACTGAGGTGATCAGTTCAAATGAAATCCTGCACACTCTCCATGGCACATTGTTGGCTACCATGGCTGTACGTTATCATTTAAAAAAAAGATTTGTAACCTTACTGTACAACACAAGGCTGCTATCATCAAATATTCACTTTCAACGGCATTCAGAAAACATTTTATGCCTTTAGACCTTTTTTGGGATTGTTTACTTTTCAATCCATTGCTTGTGCTGGAGCTGGGCTGTAGGTCGTCTCTTTACTGTTAACTGTTTAGTCGAAATAGCATTTACTGGAACAACACTTTAACTCAATGATACTGCTCATTAACTCTCACACCCCATTGAAATAAGTACAAATGGGGTTGTTTAAGGTGCTTAGCAGGCAGGGTGGACAGTATTCCCTAAGCTGGTGTGTGTGTGTGTGTGTGTGTTTGTGTGTGTGTGTGTGTGTGTGTGTGGGAGATACCCGATGCGTCAGTTAGACATGTGCAAGCCTCTGTAGCTTTTCACTTTGCGTGTGTGTGTGTGTGTGTGTGTGTGTGTGTGTATGTGCTGAAGGATAGAATATTTTGCCTTGATCCAATAACCCCCCCGGCTTGTCACCTCTTCACTTTCCCCACACACAGACGTCTATCCAACCTCAACTTTTTTGTGCACATATGTCTGTTTTTGCTGATGTGTACATGCCTGTGTGTGTGTGTGTGTGTGTGTATACAATGTGTGTCATAACAAATGTACAGCTGTCTGTGTATGAATAGTGTTGGTCTTACGTGTGACACGACGGTCAGCTTGAACTTGCCAGTCACTGGATCAGTTTTCCTGGCAGCTGGATAACATCACCCCAACCAAGTGTTTACAGTCTGACTCATCCTCTCGTTCCTCTCTCCTTCTGTCTCTTTGTCTCTTCTTTACCTCTTCTGCCTCGCCAGTCTTCACAGCTTAAAGAATAACAAGATTTGAGGTTTCTTTTTGCCTCTGGCACCATGAAACAGTTGGAAAAGTGAAGCTCTCTGTGAAATGGTTTTAAGTGAATGAGCTGAAATGTGTTAAAAAGTTGAGAATTGTAAGCAGCAGAACAAATTTCCACAACGTGTTGGTGTGTGTGCGTCTCTGCGTGTTGTTTTGACAGTTTCTACTTGAGTGTGGACGATATTTAAAATCTCATGAAACAAAACTTAACAAAAAAGTTGTAAAATCATGTTGTTATGATCGGTTAATTTCCAAATGTGTTAATATGAGAGCATTGAGGTGTTTCTGAGTTACACTTCACAGAAATCACTTGTGAATCACAGCGTGTGCGGTACCGTGCTGTCTTTTGAATGTTTGGTGGTGACGCATCTTTTTTGACTGTTAGGGCAGGTCGCTGTTGTCACTGCATACACTAACCATAGAGCATTTCCTCTAGTGCTGTTGTTACTGCATCTGTGATGCAGAAAACAACTCTCCTGGGAAACACATTTCTAATCCTCTAGTGTATCAGTTGCTTTTGTGCAGCATCACTTATTGATAAAAAAGTAGCTAAACAACACCTGAAAATGTTCTTCAGCTCTTGCACACAGATATACACACTCACAAACTGTTCCCTCTTAAATGGAAATACCGCTGAGCCATTATAGGAATGAATCTTGTGAATGTACAGTGACAAAGGTGTTTGTATAGTTATGAAATGCTGTTACAAAGGAATGAGGTCATGGCCCCGATTCCTGCTAGCCTGATTTCCACTATTCTTGCCTAAACAATGTATTGTATTTGTATATGTATACATAATGATTAATTGAGGCTTTTCTCAACATATACTCAGATAAACAAAGACATAGTGTCTGGATTTTTAGGGCCAAGGCCGATACTGATATTGTGGAGTAAAAAATGAACAATACATCAGCCATTTTCTGCAATTATCCCTAAATTGTGACATAAGATATGTAATTAAGGCAGGATCTTTTACAGTTTAACAATAAAATATTTAAAATGTATTCTCCAAAACAAACTCAGTGTACTGATACAGTAAATTTCTTTTTGTATTCTAATATTTTTTGGTTATTTTACACCTCCAGCACAGTACTTTCTGATTTGCTTTTCTTCTAACAAAACATTGACACACAACTGAGGTATCATGTTTCATAAAAGAAAGTAATAACATATATAACGAAGACAATATATTAAAATCTGATGTAACAGAAGGTACCTGACAGTGTAGCATCTCTTTGGCTCTCAATATCAGCAGGTTGTGACAGCGAGAGATCAGGATGAAGAGATGGCCCATGATCAGTCTCAAGCTTACATTGTTGCTGAGCTCTCAGAAGAGAATTAGCCAGGAATTAGCTTTTGCCCAGCTACATAATCTGTTCATATACAGGAGGTTTGGGATTGATCAGCAAGTCATTTCCCCCTGAAAGGTTGATTTAAATTTTGTATGATCCCCCCACAAAATAACAGATTATTTTGCTAATAGAGAAGATATTGCACATTTTATACCACAACAGTCAAAATAAGTCACGTTTGATCATTATAAGGCCAAACACAGTTTGCTATCAGTCAAATTATCTTAAAATATGAAATTGGCTTTATATTGGTCTTTCTGCTATTGTATTAGATATTATTTAGACGAAGGGAAGGAAAATACTTTTTGTGACCCATGCAAAGGTTTTGTGTCATTAGATAAATTAATCTTTTGTAATGTTTCAGAATTTATAGGATTTATTCTTCAGAGAATATTTGGCCCAACAAAGAAATATTGCTTATGTTTTGTTTGTTTTTTTGTTATTTATAGAGAAGATTTACAATTGTAGTCCCCATTTCACAGAAATATTCAATTTATTATTCATCAACATCAGTACATTTTCAGAAATATTCAATTTATTATTCATCAACATCAGTACATTTTGGTCACAGCATTTCTGCAGATAAATGATAAGCTAAAGTAAAATAGCTAGTGTTTATGAAACCCATATTTGTTGTTGAGAAGGTATGGATCAAAATGGCACAATTCCCCTGGGGAAACAGGAAACGGATATGTGGTTTTATTGAGTGCAGAGAGATTTTTTTATAATTGGTGTGAAATGCACACATATTCCCCAAGCTGAGTGTATCACATACGCAGACACAAAAACACAGTCAAGCATGCACAGGACTAGGAACATTTTCTGAATGCTAAGCTTGTCACTTGGGAGTGTGAGAGTCTGTCTGTTTGTGTACTTGGGAACTCCTTTTAGCAACTAGTCTGTTATAAGATATTGAGAATTGGATTGTGCGAGTGATCCAGTCAGGATACTCCAGTGTTTATGATCAATAGACATATGAGATACTGCAATTCCTACACAAAGGCTGAGCTGTAACAGACATTAGCTAATAGAAAACACTGTTATTCTTCTTAGCACTCGTAGTTTTGGGCATGAGACCTTAGTTCTGAAACCATTTTACATACCACCTTACTTATTGTATAGGTCAACCGATATTGGATATTTATACCAATACCTTTATACGTTTAAATACCTAATATGTTAGAATTTTGAAAAAGAAAAACAATATACTAGTCTGTTGTAGTCTGACATGTTCTGTGTCAGTGGTGGAGAAATATCATTCTGGTATAAAGATAACAAAAAAATTATAAAAAATGATTTGTACCATTGACAGTATGAAGAATGGACAGAGCCTGAGTGACTTCACCTGTAGGTTTCCGAAGTGCTGTTTTGATTATTTATTGGTCAACATAAGAGCCAAAGCAGATGTATCTGCAATATATCAGCCTTGCCTATTTTGTGTTTTATCTGCTAGGGATGTAACGATACACTCAACTCACGACTCGATTCGAGTCACGATTTTTTGTTCACGATACGATTTTTTCATGATTTTTTAAAACCAAAATGAGCTACAGACAAATTATGACCAAATAAAAGTATCTTTTTATTTGTAGGAAAAGAAATCTTTCTTTACAGAAACTCTCAAACAGTTTGTGTTCCTATAAAAAGTGCAACTTACATCTTAAACAACAAAATACATGACAAATATCTCCTTTAGAATATCTTCTTTAGAAACAATCTCACAGTAAACTGCTGTTAACTGGTGTGATGTGCAGTTTTTGCTCATGAGGTGGCGTAATGTTACTTTGCTTCTCACTGTGGTGGCGGCTGATATGCTGCTCGTGTTGCCGCTGTTAGCAGTCTCTTGCAATATTTACATGCTGTTTTGGTTTTGTCTGTCCATTTCTCACGGTTGTATTTGTGTATAGGGAATCCAAAATGCCGCCACACAGGTGATTTCAAATTGCTCAGTGCATCCTCTATTTCAAAGCTATTTTCTACCATCGCCATGTCTTCCCTCGCTCTGTGCTCCGTACCTACGTAGTGATGTGAGTCACGTGACCTGACGCCTGACGATGAAGAAATGAATCACCAAGCAGTGACTTTTTTAAGATAATGTAGCCTATTTCCAATAAAAAAAAAGACATTCACCAAGAATCGCGATTCATTTTTTCTGTCAACCGATGTGAGTCGTCACACATTTGTACCGATTTTTAATCGTGTCACGATGCATCGTTACATCCCTATTATCTGCAGTAACTACAATTACTTGTTATTGCACTTCCAGTAATAATGACAAACACACTTCTTTTTCCTTGGGGTGTATGTAAATGGATTCTCCTGGGATATAGGTGTTAATTACACCAATTCTTTCTGTGCATGAAACTGTAATTGACCCCGTGGTAATTTACTCATAACTACACACTTTTTTGCTGCCTTTGCTCTAATTGAATTTCCTGGGCCTAACAAAAGAGATTGCTACGATAAACTGTTGTCCTCTGTCAGTCTTATAATCCTCCGGGGGTGTTTTTCTCACTGTTTGTGTGGTTACCAGTTAGCAGAACCTCTCCTTGAAACGTACTGCTCAGAACAGCTTTGGCATGCATCTGCACCCCCTTATGACCATAACAGTTCACTGAGCTGGACTCCGCCGTTGGACTTATTAGGTCATACTGATGGGAGTGTTTATGTGCCTGTCGGTGTTTGTCCTGCAGTGCACATATCTGTGTTAATGTGTGTGTTTAAGCGTGTCCTGCTGTGTGTATGCTTTGCTCCGGGCTGTTGCTTCAGCTCCTCGGCTAATGATGATCTTTCCTTAAACACCCACACTCCAAACGCACAACACGCAGAAGCAGATTACCTCTGATGCTTCCTATCTGTTCTTCATGTCCTTCCTGTGCTATAGCTTTTTTTGTTTTTATACGTTTTATATCCAAAATATCCCCTCAAAAAGTTTCTAATCCTGTCTCTGTCGTCCTATCTCACCACCTCCAGCCTCTCAGTCCCTCCTTCCCTTGCTTCTTCCCTTCCTTACATCCTTCTCTCACCATTAGCAAATTGGAGGCACTCTACCAGCAACTTGTTAGCTGGCCCATGGCCCATGTTCAAAAAGTTAAGCATCCATCATTATCAGTCTCCATGCCCACATTACTATCTGCTGGGATTGCCTGCGCTGGAAAAAAAATCTCATTATCAGAGCAGATTACGGGTTGGTTGCAATTTTGACACATTCCCATTCCAGCTCTGTTGATGTTTGATTTAAATTTTGAGTTTGACATCCCAAATGTTTCATCTCACCTGTTTCCAGAGGCCTTTGATAAATTATGTGCTCGTCATTAAATTGGCCTGTCCGCTGCCCATTTAATTTTAATACAGTAGATTTCTCTCTTGGTTTTTATCAGAGCAGGCCAAACAAAATTGATAAGCAAATTCATAGTCTGATGAGTTTTAATTATTTATTTCTCATTATCAGATTCTATCTTACTTGATCCGTCTGCACTGCCAATCATTTCAATAGCCTCAGGCAGCGATCCGTGTCATCAGTTTTAATCAACTAATTATTATTTATATCCACAACTCATATGAGATCACAGACCAGCAGACAGTAAGTTTAGCCTCACAATAACTCACATGTTGAAGATTTAAAAACAGTTTAAAAGGTCAGAAAGTCAATTGAGTTTTGGGAAAACTTTACTTTTTTAATATTAAATATGTTTGAGGCTTTTCTCGGTTTGGTTACAGGTCTCAGCTCTGAATTTAAACCTCAGCCAGATAGGCAGAATGGCAGACAGGCAGCACGACAGGCACACAGATGCACACATTTACATATGTGCCCACAGACAGGCAGATGAAGCTGTCTGCCAGCCTGTTAGAAATCTGTAGGCATCAATCCAGCCAGCCTACCATCCAATCAGCCCACAGTGAGCCAGCCGTTTCCACATGACGCCACTAGTCCCAAGCGCACCACATGTCCAGAGGTATGTGTACTAATTCGGCAGAGCTGCGGAACCAGGGATCTGGGAATACAATGGTGGGGTTTATCCAGGGAATCCCAGCCTTTCAATGGACGCCTTTGTGTTTGTCGCTGCACTGTCCAGTAATAAAGACAATACATGCTGGCAAAAAGCTCATTGGCCCAGCCTGTTGCTTTGTGTTTGTACGTGACAGTGTGGATGAAATACAAAAATACACAAAACAAGTGGGGACAAGTATGTTTTCATTGTGACTTTGCCATTAAAACACCCATTTAGATCTTCTTTGTTGTTTTTACTTCTTTTTGTGTTGGTGTTTAAATCAATAAGCTATTCTTTTTTTTCACCTCCTCACACACAAATAACTACGTTTGTCTTTGGGTTTGTTGGTGGTTCGTGTTTTTCTCTGGTAATGATGCTGCTGAATGGAGAGTTGATTAGCTTTGCTGTTAGTTGTTTGTGATGTCTGGGAGGGTGCATTTAGTTTAGAAGCTGAATGTGGAAGTTGACGGTCAGAGAAAAATGGCTGTGCGTCATTGCCTGGGGTTTTTTGCAAACGTCTGAAAAACCATTAAGCCCATTACATGCAGCATACATCATCACTGGGGGTGGGTATGTATGCGGGTTCTGAACTGGAACAGGTTCCAAATATATAACGTCATTTATTTGCTCACTTCTGCTCATAAATTCCTTTAAATCTCTTTACATTGGAGAGTTTTGGACCAACCCCACTCCATCCACTCTCGGAAAGGTGGATGGAGTGGGGAAGGGAGAGGGAAGGTATTTTTTATTTCGAGCTCAATGTGACAATATTATTTTGTTTCCACTCTGATATGACGAGAATTATAAACTAGAATCGATCAGAATCAAGAATCAGAATCAATAAAATGAAATCGCCAAGCTTTAAACATCACAAATAACTAACAGAGACAATTGGATGGTTTTTACATTTCACTACTTTTATATTTAGAACAAAACAAAATGAAATGAATGAATGTATTTAATTTGGATGTCTCATGTATGAATAGAGAATCAGGAAGCAGTGAAGTGAATTTAATTGGAGACACTGTATACTTGCAGATATACATTTAATTTGTAGTTCCCTTAAAAGATACATCTTGTTGGGATCTCACCCATGGTTAATTTACTCTGCCATAAAATCACTGCAGTGTAAACGTAATAGACACAAAACACGTTCCTATGTGATTTTATAAGGCGGCTTTATTTACACAGCACATTTCAAACATGGGGGCAATTCAGAGTGCTTCACACAGGCAAAGAAAATCAATTAGACCAACATTCATAAATACCAAACTATAAAAAAAAAAACTAAATAAAACCAATTAAGATAGAGGATAAAATATGTCTTATGTCAACATGTGTAATTTAGCTTTGTAATGATGGAGCTAAAGAATAATAGGAATACATTTGATGTATTCTGAGGAGTTACCACACATTAAGAGCAATTATTGAAATTAGGACATTAGTAATTGGAGTTGCAGGCCCTTCAGTCATCGGAGAGAGATGTGTGTGTGTGTGTGTATGTTTTGTTTGTGTGTGTTTGAGGTTCTTCTCACAGAGCAGCACACCACTAGCTAACAGAGCCATTATGAGACCCAACACTGTTTTTTCTTCTATTTTTCACTTTTTGTTCTCCATCTTCCTGTCTTAAGTGACAGCAGCCGAGTCCGTCTAATTGCTTCCCAGGACAGCAGCTTGTCACAGAGCTCTCCCTTTCTTTCTTTCTTTCTTTCTTTCTTTCTCTCTCTCTCTCTCTCTCTCTCTCCTCTTCATCCTTCCTTTTTCTTTCCTTTTTCTCTCTCTCTGGCATCATCTGTCCATCTGTCTCCTTGTGAATCACTAAATGCAAATCAGCACAGACTACACAATTGTGATGCGGCTGTTATCTTTGATCACACACACACACACACACACACACACACACACACACACACACACACACACTCACACATAAGCGTGCCCTGTTACTGTACCCCTTACCTCTAGCTGTCAGGCTGACTGAATATGTGAACGTTATATCATGTTTCATGTTTGTGTGTGCGCTTTCCTTTTGTGCGCGCGCGTTCATTATTTTAAAATCTTAAGACTTTCATTAGATCAAGTGCACTGTGGGTAGCTAATGAAGCGATAAGTGCCCCCACGCACACGCCCCGGCTTGTTAAAAACCTCCTCATGTTTGACACCAAGAGAAAAGAAGAAGATGATGAGGAGGATTGTGATGCTGGTTCTCACCAGCATTATTGTTCGCTGCATTTTCTCATTCCAAGCCAACTGTCAGTAAATGGGCCCTTCACATTTGTTTCTCAGACAAATGTGAAATGGCACCACATAGCTACAGGCTGCCACACAGTCCATGCATGACTATATTTTCTTTTTTGTATTAGGACTGAATGATATGCAAGAAAAATCATGTTCCGATTATTTTGGGATTATGATTGCGATAAGTCACAATTAGTAGTGACAATGGTTTGGTCTGATAGAGATTTTTAGGATATAGAAATAATGATTATTTTATATAAATACGTGCTGATTTTCCCTTGGTATGTAGCAAACAAGCATGTCTGCATAATCTAAATTGTGGCGCCACAGGACTTCATTTATAATGGTATGTTGTGACATATTAACACATAACTTACGTGTGTTGCCATTCCTGCAATTTGGATATTGCACTAATTGAGATTTTGATAATAGTTTAATGAATTGTTCAGCCCTGCTTCTTACTCCTTCTATTTCTTTTATCAAACTGTCTAAGTCCTGTCATTCTTGATTGGAGACACACTGCATTTTGTGTTTGTGGTTCATTTGTTGCACAGTCTAATTAGCAGAGACATTTTTACCAAACACCACAGCGTCTGTGTGTGTGTGTGTGTGTGTGTGTGTGTGTGTGATTATGGCAAAATGTGGTGTTGGAAGAACAGAAACTATAGCAGTAACTAGAGAGGATTTAGAGTACTTTGCCAGTTTATCAGTTGTCCAGCACAACTGTGTAAGCTTCAGTCACCAAACTATACAGGTGTGTAGTTGAGATCAAAATCAAAGCCGAGTTTTAAGATGGGTGACATCCCATGAGTACTCATGCCATGTCATACTGACTACTGGGTACTCATGGGTCGAAAAATCAACATGTTGTCAAGCTTTAGGGATGGTGTGATCGTAACGCAAGATGATTTCTAGTTATTGATTTCACCACAGTCTTTTAGATAGTTGTGTAGAGAAGTGGTTCCCAGCCCATATACTGCAGACTTGCACTGGGCCATGGACTGGACTATAGTTACCATAGACAATTTCTTCAGTAACTACTTGTACTCTACTCCCACAGCAACGGGACAGTTGGTTTTGAACTTAGGTATGTTATCAGTATCCAAGGTAACAAGTGTGCCATCCCCCATTTATTCTATTATCGCCCATTCTACTAACACAACGTGTTCCAGTTGCAAGGTTTCTAGATCACGTTTGTGGTTTTATCAGAAGTGCTGCAGCATGTTTCAGAAGCGCCCCACTCTGGTCTGTGGAAAATATGCTACTAGTCCGTAGCCAGCACAGTGCAGGTCATGTTGGCACGAAGTAAGAAAGAGATCATAGAAAATCTGGTCAACGTTCAAAATAAAACACCCTGTGCAGACTTCTGATTGACAAAATCATCTCCTCTCCCATGAAGCCTCATGGAGGATGGAGAATAGCTTTATGGATGCAATCAGTAGTTGAGTTGTAGAATGAAACTTTGTATTTAAATAAATTTTGTATTTCTCAGATGCAATTTCCTGCATTCTAGTAAATTTTAGGGTGACTTGCTAGACATGGCAAATCCCAAATCCCATCTGATTCATAGCTTGCATTCTCAGTTGCATGGCCTGCACAAACATTATTATTTATCGGAAAGAAACAATAACCACTTAACTATGGACATCTAGACATTATTATGTAAACAACAATGGCAAAATTGAGAAGACAAATTACGTCATACTCATGGTACTTGAACCATGAGTGTGAATCTTCTCATCTGAAGTAAAGTGCATTTTTATTTCAAATGCAAGAACAAATTTAAAAACAGCATCTTTTAAATGTATTCCAAATGTATGGAACATACATGTAAACTGAGACTTTTTTAACTTGAGGTGGCCAGACAGAAGAAAAAAAAGATAACTGTAGAAAGATGGACTAGTCAAAAGTAAAAGTCTATGTAGACTAAGACAATGCAGGCAAATATATACAGAGGTAGCTAGATAACCAAAAAATAAAATAAACGACAGTGATTTATAAAGCAGACTTCAGCTCTTGGCTCTCCTGCTTGCTCCTGCTCCATTCTCTCAGTCTCCGGGTCCCCTTCAGCTCCAGTTTCACCATGTTGCTGCTGACTGTCAGCTGTAGAAAGCAGCAGTGGTCAAGTCAAGTCAGCTTTATTTCTATGGCACATTTACAGACAGACAAATACAGATTAGCCTTGACTCCCAAGTCAGTGGTCACGTTTAAAATGTTCACTCTCTCAAGCACAGCTCTGTGTGCTGCGCTCGGATTGTAGCTGTTCACATTGCAAGTTTTTTTTCCTCAGATGCGAGCTAATGTTTCGCATTATATTCCGATGATACAGTGTGTTTAAGAGAGCCCTAAGCGGCTTTTTATCTTTTACAAAAATGCACTGGTCAAGTGTTTTCTGAAAATAAAAAAAAAACCTGCAAATGTGAACAGGGCCTAGTACTCAATAGTAATAGCAATAGTAATAATTCAACAAGATCTCCTTACTGCAGTAGCATTAGTCAAGGATTCCTCCGTTTAATAACGCAAATGTTCGCGTTGTTTAGATACTTCACTACCGAGCATCAGCCAGTTTCATTTCAGCCTACCTGCCCTGAATGTTACTTTTTGCTGCCTGGAGAATCAAACTTCCAGGCTGATTAAATCAAAACTAACATGAACCCGAAGCTATCTTGCCAGATAGAAAGTGTAAGCAAATTAAATGAGCCTACATGTTGGTAATTGGTTCTATGATAGGCTCATAAAAAGCGTGACTGATGACTCTTGACTTACCTTCTGAATTGTTGTTCCTTGCAATCTTAAAACCAAAGTCCTTAGGTCCAGCTGTCCACTCCGCTTGGCCATTATGCCATTCTTCTGGCGAGAGCCAGGTTATAAAAAAACGCCTCCCGACTAAAAAGAATGGAACATCGCCGCCTTGACCGCGTGTGCCATCCCTCGCTCACGGTAACCTACTATCACATAGGTAATAGGCTGATTATCATAAACCCCCCCTAAATGTCGAATGGTAATTCTATTTCCAGAGTTAAATAGAAGTAATTTCCACATGCACTGATAAAATGCCATAAGGGATGGAAGAAGGGATGACCATTTTAGAAGAGGGATGATTTTGACCATTCTATCCCCCAGGGGGGATGCCATCCATGCAATGTCATAGAGCCATGCCCAGTGGAATCATGGGGTCACTGTTGCTGCAAGTAGCTAATATGACTAGCAGAAGTGCTCACTGATGGGTGACAATTAAAATGCTTTGCGCCAGCTGTGCCGTGGTGGCCTCTGCATGGTGCCCTCTCAGGCCATGGGCCCCAATGTAGCCTATATTTATGCCACTGGCAGGGGGTCAGATGCATTGAAACAGAATGGAAAAAAAAGTTATATAAGCCGAAGCTTGGGTCTTGCTTTGTGGTCAGAAATGGTTGTATATAATTCTTCATATGGTAAATAGCAGTGCTAATCAAGACCTAGACACTAGACACAAACACAGTTATGGTGTGTGAACACTTGGGAAATGTAACAAAAGTTAAGTTATCAAGAGTTACTGCTGTGGAAATAATGTAAATGACTTCAAACCAGACAGAAATAATGTTTCTCAAACAATGCAGGCATCTCTGAAATACGGGAGGAAAGGCAGATTGTGTCAGAGGTGTTTGTCTTATCACTCCAGTGCACATGAAAAACACACAAATCATCAACACAAACACACACGGACACACATGGTCTCACTCTTTTGGTTGAAAGCTTTTGTACAAATCAGGAGTGTACACAAAGATACGCACAACACAGTCCATGTGCGAGCGAGAACACCACCGCTAACACATGCGGTCACAGCGGTATCAGAGCTCTCAACCTTGGCTTCTATGTTCAAGGGGCACACAAAAGATAACAAGAGCTTACGATAACCAGCTGACTGCAGAAACACACACACACACACAGCTGGTCTTAAGTCTTCAGAGTGCATCAAAAGAGGAAGTGCACTTCGACTTCGGTCGAGCTATTGTTAGAATATAGTTTTGAATTCTTTAATTTGCATTTAAGAAGCTGAAACCAGAGAATGTTCTAAAGCTTTAATTGAAAGGTGACTAAAAGGATTCAAATCAAAATATGATATTTGGTTAGTTCATATGCAGACGTAAGGGTGAAGGGGAAGGCAGGACAGGAGGAGAGAGAAGGAAGGAGTGAAAGCCATCTGCAGAATGGGTGGTGGTCTTGTGATAAGGAGGTGAATTGATGGATGGAGGACGAAGGATAGGATTGACTTAAAATGACAGATTGTATGACTAATGGTAAAAAGGCAACCGGACAGAGGGAGGCACGACGGAGCGAAAAATGAAAGAGAAGGTGTGATACTGGAAGGATCAATAGATGATGAATTGATGATACAATGGCCGGCAGGGGAAGGATTACATGCTTAAATTAAACACATTATCACTGTTATCTCCTGTCCCAAAGTATTCGCAACTGATGGCAAACTTTTTGCTGTGCTTGATTGATCATTTGCTCAGATTTAGATTGAAATGAGATCTAGTAGACACTCATGTTCCCCCTAATTCATGGTTATGTTTCCACTAGAGATGCAAATTTACATATGTATACTACAAAACTGTATACACGCACACAGAATTACGTTTGTGGAAATGTAGCATCCATTTTTAGAGTGAAATGTTTCAAAGAGGGACAGAGCGGCTGAGCGAACAATGTACCTGTGGGTGGGTGAGTGGGCGGCTGGTTGAAGAGATGCCGAGTGTTAGATCCACTCAGGGCTGCCTCTTATGCATCTCATCCTTCCGTCCCTTCATTTTTCCATATATATTATATATATAATATATATATATATATATATATATATAATCACATTTCAATAACAAGATAATAATAAGATCTTGCAAAAACATGTTGTGATTTTGTAGCCCACTAAACATTAATATCTTTTCTTGGTGAAGCTGCTTATCTTAAAAGTGATTTCATGTTCTGCTACATTTGGAAAAGACTGTATGAGTCTTGCTCTCCTGCTTGCTTGCATGTTGCTCCACACTTGTTGCTCTTGAGTCCCACTGGTGTGTGCTGGTGTTGCATAACTGAATGTGACAAAAGCTCCCTGTGAAAACTCAAAACTTGATTCTCACATGCTGGATTACAGTGTGCACATATGAAACTCTGAGATTTCATGTTAGGCATACCCAATCGTCATACTGAAGTTTTAGTTGGGTTAGTGCCTACATATACATTATACACTATAACTGTATATCAGGTGGTTTTCCATGAACAATATAATTTGTAGCAGTCGTCAGGTTCAAGAGTTTCTGTCGTTTTGAGAAGTATCCAGCTAGTGATGGCTTGGAGAACCTTTTTGGTGATTCAGTTCTTAAAAATTCCACTCTGATCAAACCAGCACAGTGGCAGTGTAAAGATTTGTCTTTAATACTGAGCAAGCTTGAGCAGTTTTGAGTCAAAAGTAAGTTTAAATGGGGTTTGAGATCAAGTAGAGACCCAAAAATAAAAGAATGGACCATTTAATATTTTTGATACAAGAAATTAAATACAGTAATTATTATGAAGATGTTTTACTCTTCTAAATAAGACAGATGCTGGAAGTAAAGCCAAATATATATATATATATATATATATATATATATATATATATATATATATATATATATATATATATATTAAAATATATATATATATATAGTGGGAGGCTGGAGGACTGTGGGGGGAACTGATGGATGGAAACAACGAGAGAAAAGAGAGAGAGCAAACAAAATCGAGAGGGAAGTGGTGATGATGGAGAAGAGAGTGTGGGAGGGCCGATGTGTTAGAAGACAAAGGGCTCTGAGGATGAGAGGGCCGCTGGGGGAGAGAGAGAGTGTAGAGGAGAGGATGAGAGAGGAGCATGCAGCTCGTGTGAAGTGGCGTGGAGGAATAGAGAGATGCAAAGGAGGATGAGAGTTTATACAGAACTAACAGGAACAGTCATTGCTGTTTATGTGTGTTATACTTGTAGGCATACTTGTTGATTGTGTTTTAACACAGTTAGTTGAAGGTACAGTCTGTCAATGGAGCTTCTTCTTCATCATTCTTCCTGTGTTTACACTTTTATTTGTGAAATCTCTTTTATTTAACTAGAAGGATGTACTCATTTAAGGACAGGTGTGTCTGGGGACATGTGGGTGGGGGACATGGAGTTCATCACAGGCTGTATGCATGGGAGAAGTGGAATGAAGGGGAGATGGTATGCAGGTGACATGATCAAGGCTGAGAGTTCTCAAACAGCAACACATCACGCCGTGATCTCAAGAAGTTTAAGAAAAGATGAAAAAAAAAATCATTGACAACTGTCAGTCTGGAAAGAATTACAGAGCCATTTCTAAAGCTTTGGGACTCCAGCTTGAACTTCTTGAGATCATGGCGTGATGTGTTGCTGTTTGAGATCTCTCAGCCTACTTCATTTCACTCAAACAGGTTCTATTGAAGTGATTTCTGGATTCAACAGGTCTGGAGGTGATCAGGCCTGGGTGTGGACAGTGTAATTTGACATTAATGTCTTTTGAAGGCCATTACCCCGTTTTTAAGTTATGAATATATTGATACCAGACATGTCATGTTATTTTACTGGGAAAGTTGTCTTTACCACGAGCTCTGTGACCCCTCACTGTCAGATGATTGCTTGTAATATTTGCGTTGCCATCAGACAGCTGTTGGAAGTTCTAAAGTTAGCACCAAATTAAAAGGTTGTCTGACAGCAAGGCTAAGCATTGAACATATTCTTAATATGGTGTATACTGACAGATATTGATTATTGTGTGAAAAATCTATTTTTCTGCTGACCATGTCCACAGCAGTGCATAGCTCTACTTCTCTACTGTAGATAGATGTACTTCATACAACCCCACTTCAAAATACCACAATTATAGCTTTGAAGGTTCCATATGTAAGATTCTGAGCCATTCTACTTAATAATTTCATACAGTAATCAGTTTTTATTGCTAATGGGTGAACTGGTTGTAACGTAGCTTTAAAAAACCTTCCACAATGACAAAAATTAATTTAGCATAAACAATTAATTGCAGAAAAAATGAAACATTTGAATGAATACTGCATTTTCATTCATTTATTTCATTTATTCATTTTAGGATATTATCAGCTATATTCAAATCCTGAAATCATTTTAGGAGACACGTTTCTGTAATGTCATCCTAAATCAAGATGAGGCACAGACAGAGGAAGTTTCTGTAAAAATGCCCAAGGTTTCAACCAACAACTGTACAACTACAAAAACTACAAAATATATCAAATTTGATTGATTTATTGATTTTTTTTTTTTGTTTGTTTTTTGTCTTGTCTTTGGATGTGTGGGGAAACCAGAGCGCCTGGAGAAAACCCACAAAACTTGATGTTATTTTACTCTTCCTCCTCCTCCTCCTCCTTCTTTGGTTTCCTCAACCCCAGAAAGTGACAGGCTCTCTTCCAGACAAAAGGTGGTTCTGCTGTCCTCTGTGGAAGATTTCCCTCAGCCCCTCCCTGGGATTTGAGGGCCGGTGCAGGACTGATGGTCTCCTGCTGTTCGCACTGCGTCTCCTCAGCGACTTCTTTTCTTTTTTTTTTCGTCTTTGGACTTGTGTGGGAACCAGAGCACCTGGAGAAAACCCACAAAACTTGATGTTACTTTAGTCCTCCCTCCTCCTCTTCCACGTCTCTGGTTTCCTCAACCCCAGAAAGTGACGGACTCTCTTCCAGACAGAAGGTGGTTCTGCTGTCCTCTGTGGAAGATTTACCTCAGCACCTTGCTGGGATTCAAGGGCTGGTGCAGGACTGATGGTCTCCTGCTGCTCGCACGACATTTCCTCTGGAACTTCAGCTTCTTTTGTTGGTTCATGGGGCTCTGCATTAGAGATGGATTTACTCCTCGTAGTCCACTTGGAGTAAATCTTCTCCACAGAAAACTTCATCAAAATGAAGACTTTGCTTGGTTGGTTCGGTTGTTTTTGTATTGTCTCCATCTCTGAAATTTGGAAGACTGTCTCCAGAATCATCTGACTCTGATTCTGAGTCTAGATGATTCAAGGGCAAAATAGTCATGCACTGAAGTGCCTCATCTCGATATGAGCTGGTGTCCATCTTATTTTCCAGGTGAACCATGGAAAGAAAAGGGTTCTTTAAAGAGTCCCTTGGAGTTACTCTCCTTTCAGGATCCAGCTCAAGAGTTGATTTTAGGAGGCTTAAGAATGCCATCCTATCCTCATACTCGTTTTTTTGGCTGGGTATTTCTGTACCGCATCTTCCAAATTCTCAACAAAGTCGAAAAACGTGAACATTAATTGGGTTTGGATACCTGTCACTTTCTGGAACTCTTCTGGTAACCTCAGCCTCCACCTGTGGGGGTCGCCATTCTGGCTGAAATATGCCCAGGTGTATACTCCAGCACTCAACAAGTGGTCTGCAGGCTGACCCAGCAGATGCACTATAGGTCTAATCAAATTATATGAACATTCTCCCGGGAAAAGCACCCTACTAAAATACAAGAATCCCATAATGCATCCCACTCCCCACATATCTACTGCTTCAGTCAGAGGGAGGCCTAAGGTCACCTCTGGAGCCTGAAATGAAGAAGGCTGAATCATTGTTCCGATGCGCACTTCACTCACCCGTCGGGCCAGACCGAAGTCAATAAGTTTGATTTTAAATGGCTGAACGTTGTGGTTGACCAGCATTATATTGTCTGGCTTTAAATCCGTATGGAGGATACCAATACTCTTTAAAGCATCAAGTGCTACCATGATCTGATGGGTTACAGGCCAAATTTCATTAAGACTTAATGGTATCCACCTTCTCTCTATCAAGTCCCAAAGGCTCCTGTCCAGCATTTCAAAGGCCAGTCAGGAGAGGTTTTTGAATGTAAAATCTTTTATGAAATCGACAATGTTATTTTTCTCTGGATCTAGACACACGGGTCGCTTGTAGCATTTCGACCTCCTCTTGAATGACTTTTGAGACATTTTCATTGTCCTTCTGGATCTTAACTGCCACTTGATTGCCTGTCATTCGAATGAGACATTTGGCAACTTTTCCAAAAGACCCCTCACCATTAAAGTCTAAAACCTGATCGCATGTGGTGCTGCTGAATCATGCTTTTGTACTTCGTATGGTGTGGCTGGTGTGTCCTCGTTATTTTCATTTGAATTACCTGAAGATGAGGAAGACATTTTTGCAGTCAAATGTTTCCAAACACAGGGGAAAAAAGTATTTGCCCCCTTCCTGATTTCTTACTTTTTGGCATATTTATCACACTTAAATGTTTAAGATCATCAAACAAATGTTAATATTAGACAAACATAACCCAAGTAAATATAAAATGGTGTTTGTAAATGATGATTTTATTTATTAATGGAATTAATTGAACCCTTCTCTTCATTAAGGTTCCACTATCCTTTTTCCCTTGAAAAGTGCCATCTCAAACTGATTTGTTGTGTAATGTGAGAAATCAGCTGGTAGAAACCAAGCGGCAACCCTTGGTGTTGGCAAATTAAGCCAATGCGGAAGCGCTAAAAACTTAAATTCCTCGAGCTGCCACTTGAGACATGCTGGACAAGTGAGTCAATGTCCATAAGTGCCTGTATTTAAATGCCCAATTTCACAGCAGAAATAAACATGTTTACATTCTGACAACAGTTTTGGTGTCTATAGCTAAATTTCCCGTTCATGACAACTGTACTGAATCTCAATTTTAATATAACTCACCAGTTTAAATTATATCAAGGCTTAAAGTTCCGCATAATTAACAGCGCCACCGCTTGATTGACAGGTAAGTGCCGTTACAGATGGCTTATTCGAGCGCCCAGGCGTCATTTCAACTGCTTAAGGTCCACTGATGATACATGTCTTTGCTGATATTTAGATTAACTGGTAGGTCACATATTTTTCGTCTTTAAAACAGCACTTCGGAAACCTACAGGTGACGTAACTCAGGCTCTGTCCATTCTTTATACTGTTATTGGTAGAAACCCAAAGCAGGCCACTAACATAACAAAAATTGATATCTTATAAAAACCAACAGAGGGACATAGGCGGGCTGCCACCTGCTGGGGCTGCAATCCAAATAGTGCAATGGCTGCAAAGCATCTTACATGCAACATTAGTTAAATAATAATCAGACCGACCTGGTGTCGACTAGTGAGTGTAGCAACGTTTAACCAGTTAATAGGATAATCACAGGCTTCCTTGTCCCTGATCTTTTAACCCCAATTTTTCAAAATTTGAGAATCACTGCAACCACGAGAGGTCCTTGAGCATACATTCATAAATGTGCACAAAAATATAAAGCTGGTGGGTCCAGTAGATTGTGGGATTAGCTGCAGATACAGATACACACTTACACACACAGGCACAGGCACGACCAAATGCTTACACCTGGTGGAGATAATGAACGTGTATCAGACAATACAGATGTTTGGATAGCCCCTTAGATCAAAGCTGGGATCCTCTCAAAGACGATGTTTGCTGTGATCTGTGATTTATGCATTTTGCACTTCGCAGTCAAGAACATCCTTGGGGGTTTCGTTGTTAGGGTAATTCAGACAAGACCACTTGTGTCTGAGAGAGGGAGGGAGCTTGATAAAGAATGAGCAAAAGGATCCATGGAGACCTCATCCTCCCCGGGCTGTCAACCCTGTTTCACACACAGATAATATATCCTTAGTTCAGGTTGAAATTGCAATGATGATGTAATTTCTAAACACTGTCCCCGGTTCCCTGATTTCCTCTTATCTGCCTTTCACCTCTGAAGCAAATTGAAATCTTTGACGTCAGTTAACTTTTTCACCTGTAGCAGAGTGGAAGGATCTGTGAAATCGATAAAATTATAAATTATCACATGATGGCCTGCAAGGGATGAAAGTATCATAGTAAGATAATAGATGACTTCCAAGCGGCGGTTAGTTGGTGACATTTCTCTTTAAATTGTTTCTTAATGTTGCCTTGGATCATATTTTTTTAATTTAACTGATTAAAAAGACCCATTTTGTCAAGGTAAAAGCTTTCAGACTAAAAACAAAAAAAACAGAAATTGGCTGCAGGTCAAGCTTTTTTATTAAAGTTCAAGGTGTCTTTTATTTGTATTTATTTCATTTGCATTGCCTGATAGAGTCACATTCATTCAAATTTTTGGCATACCAAACAATGAACCACAGTCTTGCTAGAAATGGTCAACAAATGACAGATATCATTTAAAATAAGACTAAATCCAAAGCTGTAGTGGTTCTGCAAGGCTGTACTTTGTGGTGCTTTGAGCAAAAACTAATGGCAGCATGCTGGCATGCTCATAATGACGACGCTAACATGATAATATTTAGCAACTGTAATGTTTATCATGTGTACAAGTGATACGCGATGGGTGATAATGATCCATGATCATAATCCATCCTATAGTTGTTGAGAGATTTCAGCGTGGACCAAGGTGGTTCCATCTTTACATGTCAAAATAACAGAATGGTTCGTTGATTATTTAAATGTAGATTGTGGAAAGGGCCTGTGATGAACTGGTGTACAGGGTGTACCCCACCTCTCGCTCAGTGCCAGCTGGGATAGGATTCAGCCCCTGGCGACCCTGGTTAGGACTATATTATAGTCATCAATGAAAATTTATACATTTTCTGTAGTTATCAGCTTAAAATTTTAAAGGGTTTCTAAGTACTTCAACAACGTGCCCATGAGATGTCGACACACGTGGATTGAAATGAGAGTCTGGAGCTTTTCCTCAGTCAGCCCACTGAGATGTTTATTTCCGTGAGACTCCTCTCTCCACCTGAGTCTTTCATCTAGGCCTTAGGACTGTGATGAAACAGCAGGACCACCTTCCACACAGCATGAGGATCAGCCCCTCGAGTTTCAGGGGTCCACCGTGCCATTCGTAACTCCCCTGTTTTTAATTAGCTCCTTCAACCGGGAACGTGGCAGCAGAATTGTAGCCTTCGAGGTGATTTCAACAGAAGATTTCTTTTCTTTGCATGCGCCCCTACACACTTCTCATAGGAACATGGGGAATAATCGACATGTTCAGAAGCAGAGACCCATAATTAAGACGTTGGTGCTTTGTGCATTTTTTTTTTCATGTTTTCTCTTTTTCTTTTTTGACAAAGTTCACTTGGTAGCCCACTCAATGATTGCCAGGCTGTGAATTATAAGATTATTTTGTAAGCTATTTAAGAGTCTTAGAGTTCTCCTTTCCACTCCTGGAGAAACTATTGAGGAGGATTTGACATCAGCCCCCGCTTGCTGGGCTGAACTGTGTCATTAGAGGCAATAGAAAGAGGGAGAGCTTTAGCATAAAATCCAAACCATATTCTCTCCATCTCCTCGTAATGCCTAATGTTAGGTAGCATACTTAGCAGGTTAAAACCAGATTAGGCTCTCAGCTTAGTGTAAGAGATCCATTATGGAGTGTGTGAGACTGTGCATGTGAGTGTGTGTAAGAGTATTAGATGGGCTTTGAGGTAATTGATTTGGGTGGAGGTGGTATCTGAAGACAGACAGAGGCACATGGAAATGGAGATCGAAAAGCCGGGAGAGAAGTAGTGAGAGAGACCAAAAGGACAGACAGGCATAAAGCCAATATATATGAAGAAATACCGTAGTCAAAGAGGAGCGTGGTGGGAAGAAGCAACAAAAAGACAATACAGAGAGATCAATAAAGATACAGATGCAGCAGGGGGAGAAAGACAACTACAGACGGGCTGAAACAGAAATACAGAGACGTAGAGACAGATTTTCTGTGTTAGCCCGATCCTGACCTTGCATTAGAACTGCCTACATTGATTGTTCTCTGTAAAAACGAAGACGCTTGTAGAGCAGGGGTCCCAATTGTTGCTCATTTAAAAAAAGTTTTGGTTAATATTTTCCACCCAGGACAAACTGAGGAGCAGTTTATACTGTAGTTCTGTTGTGTTTGTATCTTCTAATCAAAGAATGTGGACAAGTGACTGCCTATGTCTATTTCGAGAGATTGGTTGGTATGTACATAAAAGAGTTGGCGTCAGTGAGAGTGGCCAGCATTACACATGTTTTTAGGCTACCTTCAGATCTCCTGTCTGCTCTGCAGATGTGTTTATTTGATTTCCCAGCCTGTACTGAAAAGTTATGCGCACATGGCAGCAACACTGATCTCCAGATGCTTCCTGAATTTTAACACTTTAAATGATTGTTTGATTAGTTGAATATCGAGTTAAAAATTATTTTTTTATTCTCACATTTTATAGATAATATAAATTGATGATATATATTATCAAATCTGTGAAAACAATTCCCATATATAAAAACCTTTAATGAACTGTACCTGTTTGGTTTAGAGTGTAAGATTTAGGAGTATCTATTGGCAGGAATGGGATATAATATTCATTAGTATGTTTTCAGATATGGCCTTTTGCTTCTTATGTGAATTCAGCAGCCAGAATTCTTCCTACAGTGGAAGAAGAGGTTGAGGCATGGGAGAGTATTCATTTGGTTGCAATCTGCAACTTCACTGCTAGGTGCCACTAAATCCCACACACTGGACCTTTAAGGCACTAGTTTATAGTCTAATGATATCCTACCAACAATTTATCTTTTGAGAATAATCTAATAATAGTAATATTAACCTCTAGGCTTAAACATTCATTACAACAACAGTTTCCAACAGTTGAAATTGATGTCACCAATGACCCAGTGTCACTGTTTACTTTTTCAAACCATGCATTGTAATCAATTTTTCTATTCTTGAGCCATATTTTCATTTTTCTTCAACAGAGATAAATACAATACTTGTTCTAGTGCCTCCTCAAAGCTTTGCAGCTCTGTTTGAAATGGCAAATGTCGCTATAGTGAAGGGAGGATACTCGCAACTGTGGAAAAGTGGATTATGACTCAGAGATGGTTTGAGAGGTTTCTACTGAGGTTTTGAATTTTTTTGTCGTGCCTTCAGGTTGTGAAGGCGCCGAACCAGCTTTCACCAACTGGAACCCACATAACCAGCTTCAACTGAGTCATCAGTTTGCACCGCTTGTGATTGAAGCACCATTTTTTAGCACCAAAAATCACTCATAGCTTGGATGTTTTTTTTAGCTGTGTTGCTTCCTCTTGATGAGTGGCAGAGAGGCCAGCTGCCAGTGTTTTCATATGAATAATTTAACAAACAATCACTCAGTGATTTGTGACCTAAACTCCAGCATTCGACTCTGCATTTCCTGTTGTGCCGGACTATTTGTCGTACACTCGGGATCAGACATGGATGTTATGTGGTGTTACTTTTACCGCTAAATCATTCAAAAGTTCTTTGTGGTGATTGAAGAGCTGGAACAGCCAAAGTATAAATCATCTCTTCAGTTCCTTACTTCAGTTTTCTCTTTTTTGTCTTGCTGTATCTGGGGGTGGTTGACATGTCAGTATGTACATACTGACACATGGCAGGATTGAACACAAACACGTCACAAAGGTTTGATTCGGTACAGTTGCATAGCTGAGAGGAATACTTTTTGAACAGTGCCTCACGCTTTTAGGTTGTAGAAAGTCCTCTTTACAAATAGATGTTATTTTGTTTGCCAAAAATGTTAATACATTGTAATACTAATATCTACAAACATTGTAAAATAGTTTGACCAGGCTGACAAGTGAAGGGGCAGAAAGAAACAAAGATCCTCCGAGCAACATTTAATAAGATAAGATAAATAATTTTACGAGATTATAAGAGGTCACCAGTCACTGGTTTAAAAAAAAAAAAAGGAAACTAAGCATCAAAATCTGTGCAAATTTAAATAAGAACAGCTTCCTGTTTCAGTGTCAAGGGCACAATAATGCCTGTAATAAGCTAGATTTAACAGGTCTATTGCTTTAGCAACTCTTTTCTTAAAACCTCAAAATAGAAATAGGAGGTTGGTTAAATTTTCAGCTGAACATATTATGGACTGACAAATCAACCACTGAGTAGACTGTGCCCAAAGTAGAAAGCCCTAAGAAAAATGGGTTCCCAAAATATTTAGAGCCCAATTACACCATTGTGGTTCAAGAATGATTTCTTGTCTAGATTTCAAGCCTTTGCCTCTGTCATGCAACATTTGTGACCAAAACGATTTTAAATGTGAAAGATACATCAGTGTCTGAATTTTACTGTTTTTACCTGTGTTAAAATAGACATTTAATTATTGAAGGAAATCAGATCAGTCAAACAGGTGCCCTGAAACTGTTGAGTGGTAATTTACATTTATTGTAAATTGCAGAATGTAGGTTGTGAAGCTCTTTGTGGCTTCATCTGGAATGATTCAATCAACATTAGGTAAAGAAGCAAACAAATGTGTGTATCTTCATTTTTTAATCACTGATTGCAGTTTAAAATGGTCTCAGAGGCCCGAAGGGGGCTGGAGTGACCACAATGACAGTGGTGACAATTCAGGACATCGTTTACCTTGTGCTTGATTTTCAGTCACTATAGTACCAACATAAAATTTTCATAATGCTCCACCAATCATTTTAGACTCAGATAATATCCTCTGCTGGCAAGATGATTTACTTTCCACCTCATTACAGAACATAATCAAAAATACAGATTTGTTTCCAATAATTATTCACATTTGGATATGAAGATGATGATGATGATGATGATAATGATCTAACCCTTCATCTCTTTGTAATTAGGCTACTTGTCATTACGTTATCCAGGTCTCTAATCCTTGATGACTGAATATCTATTTATTATTTATTTAAATACAAAGAGAATTCTTTTAGTATTTGAGTATGAAGCCTCTTTGCTTTTGGCTTCCTGAACAACGCTGACTTTTAACACTGTGTGCTGGATTTAGCTTCTCTATCTTATCACCAGTAATGGAAGACAAGAGCTACAAGCGACACTCAACTTATCCTCCATGCTGCCAGTTGAAAGAGGCTTTCACTTTCACTTCCAACATGGAGCATCATTACAGAAAGACAGAAATGGGATACATCTAAAGGCAGTCATAATTGGGATAGCAATATGTAAAAGTACTCGGAGAATGCCTCTGGCTTTCATGTGCCTGATGATTATGGTGTATATTTTTTGAAACACCAGCAGTAGTATCACATTATATTAATGTACTGTATATCAAGGTTAAATAAGAGGTCTAATTATATTGAATTTTAACTAGATTGGCCAGTCATACTGATGACAGAGCAGGCAGTAGATGCAGGGAGGAAGTAAAATGCTTTAGCAAATATCTCAACTGACATGAAATATAATCTCTGTATTAAACATGTGTTTGAAATACATTGTTAATAAAAACACGGTTCCACTGTGTGCTCCACAACAGTAGTCAGTGTACACATGGCGAGTTGGTATGTGCAATGGTGAAACTCTGCAGTTGCTATTTCAGGAACAATATATGAATGACTTCAGGGTCGGGAGAACAGCAGGTGAGGTTGGAGCTTTGATAAAAGTCGTTCGATGTGTTCCCATACGGGTGCAGGACCGCAGGGCAGAGCATTGTCCTGAGGCACCGTGATATTTTCCTGCAGGTCAAAAGCTCATAGTTGTAAGGCACAGCTGTCTCTAGTTCTTCAAGGCGCAATTTAATGGATCTACAAAAGCTTTTCCTCTTTCGTTTTTTATTGGACAACCTTCTGCTCTTTTACTGTACCACGAACCAGTAAAGCACTTTATTTTATCCCCTGTGGTTATTAAGAGAATTCAGTTGAAATCTGAACACTGGTTTTGAGAGAAGTTGCTTGTCACAGAATTTTAACTATATCACCGTGGTCACATTACAGACATCAAATATCATTTTATTTGTGTGCTTGTTTGCACACAGCCTGTGCGTTTTTACTAATTCAAATTCATTCTCTTGGTCTTCTGAGAGTTTGGATACTGGAATGTTCTGGTGTTATTTTAATTTTTTTGCCTGCTGGCTTAAAGCTGCATAATGTGATTTCACTGTTATACTGACCTCTGGCAGGTCCAGCTTGGCAGTGGAAACACTGGGCTTTACTCAGTAGTTCCCACAGAAGTTGTTTAGAGAGGTAGAGGAATGTCTTATTTACATTTCTAGACATATTTCCTGGCCGTGCAGCTCTTTTCACAGGATGTTACTAAGTATTATCTGCTTGGCAGTTACATTTTACTTATTGGATATTTAGGTTCAGTATACTCACCACCTCATTTGGTGAATTGCTTCAGCTTGTATAGATCTCCAGTCGGTTGCACAGAGATCCCACTCTTGGCTCCATGTTGGGTTTTGTGGTGGTTTAGTTTTGTGCAGGTCAAGTTTTGTCTTTTTAAATGTGGATATTGTTTTAAATCTGTTGTTTTTACTGTATATATCACATACACACATAGTGTTTTTTCTTAAATTCCCAACCTACTAACACCTCTCTGATCATATTATTTGGATAGTCCGCCTACAGATAGTGTAGAGTATTTTTTAAGATTTCTGTTCTGCTTATATGTTTAACAGATTATATGTATATTATAACCAAGAAGGTTTCTGTGCCTAAACCTAACCAAACCTTAACCACAGCGTCAGAAAACATTTGTTGAATCTCAACTAATAAGCTGTTGGGATGTTTCTATCTGTAGGCAGACAATCCAAACACCTCTCTCTTTGTCAGTCACACACACACACACACAAACAAAGAGACACGCACACAGTGTTTTTTCACCTACACATTCCAGATCAATTTATCACCGCCTCATTTCACAGCTCATGAATCTGTCCATAACTGTTGATGTGAGGCTGTTTAAGGCTTTATAGGCGTCTAATATTCCATACATTGACTGTGTTCCTCCTCTTCACTCTAATAACAGTTTTTATGTGTCTTTGTGTGTGGTTTTATTAATGGACCTTTACACATATTTGGAGGCATCTCCAGGAAGTCTATTGGAAAATGTTACCAAGGCTTCATTGACTGGATTGTAACATAAGGTAAAATAACAAAGCCTTTTCAAAAGACTGCAAACGTTGAGCTCCCTGTGAAGACTGACGGGTGATAACCTCTGTTGCTTTACAGGACTAAAATGAAATAGGAGTGTTGTTTCAAATCCAGCTGATGTTTTCAATTTGAGGAGAGGGAGATCACAAAGAGAAAACATCTGAAGAGATACTCCATGCAGTGTAGCATTCATCAGTATTAAGGTTTCCCTGATATATATGTGTGTATAATAGTCAGGTTGTCATATATAAGATAAGGTGTGTATGTGTGTGTGTCACAGTGGATTCCCCCTACATAGTGGCTCCCTATTGGCTTTCTAGCTAATGTGTTGTCTTTCTCTCTGTGTATCTGTGTGTCTGTCTTTATGACTGTCCGTCTGTGGTTTTGGTTGTCCGTGCCCAAATTATACCTTTTCTCTCTCTTCTATTTTTTATTTTATTTTCTTTGCTTTTCGTGTGAGTTGTTTTTTTGCATGTTTTTTGACTGTTTGTCTCCACTCTGCATTCTTCACAAACTGCTTTCTGCCTGTTTTTTTAAATGTCTGCTTTCAATGTATGTTTGTGTTCGTCTCTCACGCGTCCCCATTTCCATTTACGTCCGTGCGTCTCTTTCTTTGTGTCTGTTCTCGTCCTCGTCTTGTCTGTCCTGTTTTCCTCTCGTCGCTGTCTCCATAATGTCCCCTCCTCCAGCCTTTGTGACTTTGCTGAACGGGGACCAGGCTCAGGATGCCATCCGCTCCCTCCATCACAGCACTGTCCGGGGACGCTTGATCAACGTCACCCTGCAGCCCACCGACTCCCTGCTCTGCCTCACCAACCTGCCCCACACCTTCACTGCCCAGCAGTTTGAGGAGCTGGTACGCGCCTACGGAAACATCGAGCGCGCCTTCCTGGTGTACAGCGAGCTGACTGGCCACTCCAAAGGATATGGGTTTGTTGAATACATGAAGAAGGACTCTGCTTCACGGGCCCGATCTGAGCTGCTGGGCCGACCACTGGTATGTTAGAGGAGTTATTAAAATGATCATGTTTGCTTATTTGATGTTGTTGCTACATTGATTTATAAGGCATAAATATGTTTAACTCTTTTTTGATGAGTACAAAAGATGTATTTTAGTTTCATAAACCTCAATTAGTTTGCCTTGAGTTGGCTTGAAAAATTCCAATTTGCATTTTATTTGAAGTTACCTGTTTGTAATAAACAATTTGGAGTACTGGCTGGCAAAGCAGGTTATATATTTATATAATGTTATTATAATTTAGCTCCAATCAAAACTGCCAGCTGGCCTGATTCAATTGAAACGTGAGTCTTGTGTCACATCCTCGCATGGAGTTGTTTACTTCCACACAACTTGGCTGAAACTTGTAATCATACATTGTGGTTGATAAACTGTCCTCACGGGAGAACACATAATCAGTACAAATACAGGATCTGCCATTTGAGTTTGGTTTCAATCAATCTCCTGAGTATGAAATATAAAATTGCAGTGTAAACGCAAATGCTCAACGATAAGCATCATTTAATTCTGATGCACCAAAATCCATTTACTTTAGATTAGATTTTACTTAAGACTATGAAAGATTGTCTGACCATTTGTGATCAGCTCCAGCAGCCAATTATAAACTGTAGATGGATGTGCAGATATTTAGAGTACTTATGTAGTGTGGGAGTGTAAAGCTAGGTCAGGGTAAAAAAAAAAAAAGAATCCAATTCTGAATCATACAATTTGATTTTTGCAGGGTGATCGCTCATTGATGGTGCAGTGGATGGACGTCAACCAGTTGAGCCAACAGGAGAACCTGCACTCCAAGTGTCTGTGTGTGAATCGGCTGCCGCTGGACCTCTGTGACTCTGAAGAACTGACCCAGCTCTTCTCTGAAACCTACAAGCCTGTCTTCTGCCAGGTGAGCATGTATTTCTATACAGACATACAGATTCTGTAGTTTTTTGCTTTACAAGGGTTTACAGAGTTGAGCTGAGAATACCACCCAATTTTGACACCTAATTTTATAAACCTATATTTGATTTTTAATCATTCAAATGTAACTGGTTGCTTTTTTCTTTGGTCTAACAAACACAGAACACATATTTATTCTTACTTTACTTTAGGAAGTACGATAACAGCCCAACAAAATTGTGATGGGGTCTTTTAGTTTTCACACCTCATACAGGCAAGATCAGATCTGCAAAATGATGTATCCAGCAGTTTACGGCTCATTGAACACGTCTGTGCTGTGAAAGTTTTGAGATAAATGTTCTCAAATTCAGTTTTTCATTTCCTCAGAGCCTCGTAGTTCAGCAGCAGCTGTCAAGAAAATGTTATTCATTGATAAAGTCACACAAACTCCTCCTGTTCTTCACAATATGTACGGCACAGTCACTTTGAAATGGTCCCACACACACTTATCAGTGAAACACCAGCAGGTGAAAGGTGCTGATAGAAGATTCAGTGGTCAGTGTCCCTATCGGCCAACCTTGCAGTATCACCAGGCAACTGTTTCCATGGTGAGGTGTGGCTACCGTGACACCAGCCCCACCCTCTAACTCACTCCCTCCCACTCTGCTCTGTTTTTTTTTTGTTTTTTTTTTACTTGCTCAGTTCAGCTGTGTTATACACCACGCTGAACCCTGCCCCATTACATCCACTCCACCCCCACATGCCCATTTAGACATCACTCAATGGTTATCTGTCATCTACAGCATTTCCAGTTTTAGCTCCACCCCTCTGCCCCACTCCCACATAAAAATCAATACACCCACATCATCCTGGTCCCATGATGCTTTGTGGGTGTTTAGCTCATGTTGCTTCGCTGTTGCAGAGCCAGCAGGCTTTGACCTATGGTTCAGCGTTTTTTTTTGTTTTTTGTATGTACCGTACAGTGTGTGCTTGCCTGTGTGTGTGTTGCTGCATTTTTGTGTGTATGGAATAGAGCACAAAGCACATGAAACCTTCAAATGCAGAAACAACATATAGAGCAATATAATACCATAAAAGGCAGATTTGCAACATGTAGTGACAGTATTGTTTGACTAACTGTGTGGGAGAATGCTGCTTTTGAATACTTTTTAACCATGATTTATTTTTGAATGTTTGTCAGTTTTTGTTATCTGTTATATGTTATCCTATATGTTATATAGGTTTATTACACCAGCGGGGGAGGACTGACTGGTTGGTTGATCTGTGGTGCAGCATTGAGCACAGCCACACACACAATAAAAAGATTTTAACTATAGGCGGCTCCGTGAAGCTGAATCTGCACATGGTGCTGAGTGAGATTCTATTATCGCCATGTTGACATACTCACACTGACAATGCTAACACAATAATGTTAGCAGGTAAAGTGCTACAATACCTGCATTATACAATGCCAGCTGTAAAAATATGCAAAGTCAGAAATCCATCACATCTGATGAAATAGTTTTGCTTGTTCCAGATACCACCAAATGCTCCATTATCATATACACCGTTGCCCATAAAGTTGGAATCAGATATTTTTTACCTGTTCTGGTGAAATGATTGTGACAATGTGATTTATTCTCGATAAAGTGTATGTTCTGAAAACTGATCCATCTATTCCAAACATATAACAGTAAAAATTAAACCACAATTAACCTGATGTGTATAAGTAGGAATAAAAAGAGGAATGTGTCTGAAAACAAAATTATCCCAACTTTATGGGCAACAGTCTTTATAATTCTACACCACCATCACACCTGGGTGGTTGGTTGCTCATCTCTGCTATTTTGGATCAACGTAGTAGTGAAAAAAGGGACTGCAAAAATAAAATGTCTAATAGTGACAATATTTTGGGGATGACAGGGTTATAAAATATAAAATAGACATTTCACCATTCAGAAAAATACACCAGCTGAGCTGTTTGGAAGATTTTAGAAGTTTGCATTAATTTGAAGCAAAGTGGCGTACTATAGGAATACACTTGGTTCAGCTTAAGAGAGTAAGAACATGTGGTGAAAAGCATTGGTCCCAGGGACATACCCAGCTATCATTAGTGCATTTTAATCATTATATGTCTAATGTCATATGTATATTAACATTTAGACATCTAAAAATGAGTTGGTCTTCTTTTTTTGCTGCTTGTTCATTTGTCTTAAATCTTACTGTTGTCATCTGCCTTACATAAACCTTTCTCGTCCTCTGTGAAGGTAGAACTCAGACCTTTTGTCATTTTCCCTCTGTTCAGAGTGCACTTAACCTGTGGCCTTGACCCTCAGCCCATAATTCTGCCACCCACGAAAGGGCCCTAGGCAGCACTTTAGCTTGAGTCAGCCAGGAGAGATGGAGGGTAACGAATGTCAACCATATTAGAGGAAGAACAGCAGGGTGGAGACGGTAAGGAGGGATGGGAGGCAAATGAAGGAGGGAGGAACTGTGCTGAGAATGCCAAACTATTAGAGAGAGGATGGTTGAGGGAGGAGAGGGGCTGACAGTGTCAAGCCTAATAGGAGGAGGAGGGGGGCTGAAGTGAACTGGTGAAGAGAGCTAGACTGTCAATCAAAGTAAGAGGATTGTTGGCATATTTGCAACTGTAAATGTAGAAATGATGGCCGAGAGCATTTTAAAAAACTGACATTTATTTTGAGAGAAAAAATAACAAATCGGTGAGTAATCTCTGTAAAAGGATGGAGGGTTAGGAGGAACATAAGGATGGATGGATGTCACAGCAATGGAGCATGGATAAAATAACGAAAAAAGAAGTAAATAAAAAGAATAATTTCCTGCTCTTTACAGGCCAGAGGGCGAATAATGACAGACTGAGCAGAGACAATTACTCTGGTTTGGCTCAATAAGGTTATCCACGTCATACGTGAGTACATTGATGAGTAGGTGACATATCTTACGTCAGTACATACGTTGCTTTTTTTTTTTGTCATTTGCTCTGGAGTCATTCCCGGAGATGCTTATTTGAGAAATAGGTAGCAGAACAGCACACAACACACAACAGTATATCAGTTTTCCAGCTCTACAAATGAGGATTTCATTTTGACTTTGGACAAAACAAGTGTAGTAAAAGGGTACAGTATGCGTATATACTATATATACGAGTAATTGTGACGGCATTTCCATTTACAAACTTATTAGATACTTAATGAAAATAACATTAGTACAGTCCAACCAAAATATAGAAAACAAGATCACGAACAACGAAAAAATAATCCAACTTTTACATTAAAGGTTGAGTACTTTTACTTTTAATACTTCAAGTACACTTCCTGATTACTTATATACGTACTTTTACCTAAATTTTCAACACAGGACTTGTAACAGATGTTTTTTTTGTAGTGTGGTATTAGTACTTAATTCAGTTAACGATCTAAATACTTCTTTGAGCAGTGGAGAGCATAGGATTACAGAACAATCATAGGGATTGGACAGACGGACATAAAGATTTCTAAAAATTTTAAAAAGATAGAAACACATTGCTGTCAAAGTTCAGTTCAATGCACCCAAATGCAGACAAACAACAAAATCAAAAACAACAGGCAACTGAATGTCCAGGCAAAAATACAAACAGTTCAAAAATCCAGATGATCAGGAGTCCAACAAAAGTCCAGCAAACAAAATCCAGAACTGGAGAAAAGAATAGAAGCAGGGACATAGGGGTGAGCACAAGATGCAACAAGGACATTAAGGGAGATTAAACTAGACCAGACTAGGAAACAGAACACAGTACAGAGAACACCGTCACAGAACAGAATATGATCTGACAAAAACACAAGGAACACAGGAACTAAATAACACAAGGCAGGACCACAGACACAGGTGAAACTAACAGGGGACGGGTGGAACAAGGCAAGACATAGAGAAAGAAAAACTACAAAATCAAACAGGAAACACAAAACAAACTCAAAAGCATGACACTTACAAGTTTTATTTTGCGTCAGAAAACCTAACAGTTTTATTTTGAAACAGGTAAAAGAAAATTTTGAGTATGCAATGTGATTTACTTTGAAGAACATGTTCCCCACAATCTCGGCACTGATTGTCACGCAGCAATAGTCTTTCCGAAAACAATCTTTACACACTGACACAATTATTGCCCCCTTTTGGTGAAGCTTGCAGCGTTTCAAAGCTTTATTCAAAGAAGGATTTACCTAAGATTGGTGTCATGTTCAATTTGAATATTTATTTGGTGAATTAGTAAATGTGAGATCTTCCAGTCTTAAGACTGATTTCTTTCTAGAGTCTTCCACTTTTAAATAACCATTTTAAAATAATAGTCATAGTTTCATCCACTGTTTTGCCCTCACGTTCACGTAACACACACACACACACATGCACACAAAACCTCCCCTCACTCAGCCAGCTCTCTTCATACAAATCTTTACAGTTAAACTTGTCACTATGACAGGTCATGTACCTCCTTCACGACAGCTCTGACAGGACTGTCATGACCTCATCATCAGCCAGACAGCTGATGTGGCCATTTAAACTCACACAACATAAACCACACACACTAACAAACCACACACACACACAAACTGACAAGGGTGTTCCACAGTCTTGACCTTCTATTGACTCAGTCAGCATCTCCTGGCTGGGGACAACAACTTAAGGTCAAACTGTCAGGCACACTGATAGCCAGCTTAGCATCTTTGGTTTCTACACACACACACACTAATACAGAAATACTATACATAATGCATTTGAGAAAAGAAACTTATTATCAAGTTTCATTGTTGCAGTCAAAACCTGCAAAACAGAGCTGAGACGCCAGAGAATATGGACACATTTCCATTGTCTGGTCTTGGGTGACTTCAGTGAATCACTCGCTTGTATTCACATTTCGCTGTTGAACTAGTTATACTGGCTCGTGTTAGATTAAGGTCATTTCTAATGTCAGCCAAGGGAGTTCTATTAATATAGTGTCCTCTGATGCAAAAATACATAAAGTTGAACATGACATACACTCTAGGCTACATCTAAATGTGAGATCTGCCATTGTAACATCTGTGTCCATCAAATAAGTCAATAATATAATCATAACGATCATTTAGTATGAATGATTTTAGAGGTTTGGACAGATTTGAGTTTTTTGTCTGAGGAACAACAACAGCGTGTCTTGTGATTCGATCCTCAGGTTTGACTGCAAACTCCTTGAAGACTTTGCATACAGGGTTTTTTTATCTCATGAAATGAGTCTCTAAGGCAGACTGTCATACTGTACAAGCAAAAAAAAAAAGGAGGTTGTCAGCTACTGTTAATTATACAAATAAATCAGTTACCTCTTGAGTGCTGCTGCCACATTGATTCGACTCATTGGCAGAGATACTTTATTATGTTGTCTAAACAGGGATGATACGTCGTTTCAGTGCAAGCCAGGAGAGTTTGATAACAAAACACCTTAGCTTAATTTGCAGCACATACTGTAATGTTCTCTACTGGTGATGAGGGTGAGTTCCACATCCCTAGAACCAATCTGTGATGCTGGGTGAAAGCACTACAGGTCCCCGCCTTCTCCTGAGGCCCGTCTGGCAAAGCACCGACCTCTCACTGCAGGTGGTGGGACCACATCCTGTTCATTAGCGTAGTGAACAAAGAAAGTATTGGAAATGAGTCGCAGAAAAGAGCTTCCTCCGTCGGGTGGCTGGGGTCTTAGGGCTAGATTTAGGACTCAGACATCCGGAGTAAAGTAGAGCTGCTGCTCTTTGCCTTGAAAGGAGCCAGCTGATGGTTCAGGCATCTGATCGAATGCCCCCTGGCCGCCTTCCCTTGGACGTGTTTTTGGGCACGTCCAACTGTTAAGAGACCCTAGGGCAGAGCCCGAACCCGCTGGAGGGACTACATAGCCATCTGGCCTGGGAGTGCCTCAGGATCCCCCCAGAGGTGCTGGAATGTGTTGCTGGGGAGAATGCCTGGAAGGCCCTGTTGTTATGCAACAAGTTACATGTGGACTTTGCAATACAATCATATCCCTCCTTTTTCTGATTACATAAAGTTGACATTCAACACTGGGGACAGTAAAAGCCTTATTTGACCACTTTAGAAAACAGTTTAAAGCATGTTGTTGGCATGTTAAAAGAACTGAGCTGAACAGTCCCACCAACTGCCTCATTCTTCAGCTTCACTGAACACAAGCCAATTATACATCAGCCAGTCCAGCAATCATCCAATCATGATGTCCATCATCTGAATAATAAAACACACAGTGATTACAGGTGTTGATGTAAAAAAGTATTACACTGTCACAGACATACAGTACTTGTACACAAAACTGCTTATTTTAGATATTGGCACATCACATCATGGACCTTCAGGTGTTGTGGGTTAGTTTATTCCAACTACCTGTTGGCCAAAGCATGAAAAATTCATTCTGTTAATTAGACTGATGTAGGGTAATTAATTTTACAGAAGAGTCATTTATTCTGGCCAAACT